>NC_090396.1:10346367-10646367 GCF_036365525.1 Heterodontus francisci
TAGACCAACTTAACAACAGGGACTGGAGCACATGCGGTGCCCCGGACAATGTAAATATTTTCAGAGCAACTTACCTTGGAACAATCTCCTCTGTCTAATAAAAATGAAGCAAATGTCCAAAATGACTAAATAATTGAGATAAAATGCCCGACGAAACCTCTCCTCCTTCCATTTTCAAAAACTCGCGCCGAAGCTTTCGGAAGATTGACGCACATGCGCACACGGTCTCAGGCCCTCTGCGCATGCGCTGCGGTCCTGATTGACAGGACCAGTTTGCGCATGCGCAGAGGCCAACCTGGCTTGTTCCCCGAGGAAGATGACGTTACGCGATGACGTCATCTGCGCATGCGCAAACTGGTCCTGGCAATCCGGACCGCAGCGCATGCGCAGAGGGCCTGAGACCGTGTGCGCATGTGCGCACCGCGGCGCATCCTGATGACGTAGCGTTGTCATCAATCACTTTGTAGATTTAATTAGCCCTAAATTGCAATTTTTTTCAAGAGAGTCAGTAGTCAGCAGGTCTGTCCTGAACTCTCAGTGCTTTGCTGAGTCATGCATAGGCTTTTGACTTCCAGGGATGGGTGGTCCCTTTTTCTCTGACTGTGGGGAAGGATTCTTTGTTAATCTCCCCTTTGTTCTCTGGGACACTACTGCCTGCAGGTATTTATGCAGACTCTACTGCACTCCCCTTTGGTACTTTGACTAGGTGAGGCATCAACCTCACGGTTTCTGTGCCTTCTAGAGGTCTTTCTTTGTCTCTGCAGGTTCCTGCAAATGCTGTTAGCAACTCTGGTGGGGTGCTTCTAATGTCTGCACTTACATAAGAGGATGTGGGGTCTAACTTTTCACATTCTTCAGGGCTGGCTGACCAGACAGGAAGGGTTTTCATCCTCCTGGACTTCCTTTAACCTGCCCTCTTGGTCACTTTTTCCCCTTCCTTTTCGAAACTGTTGCCAGCCTTGTGCCTGCCTTTCTCCTTTTGTTCTTGGCGGGGCTCCTTTACAGATCACCAGCCCTCTGCTGGAGGGTCCTCCTAACACCGGTACAGGACTTGGGGGTGCAGGCTTCACTATAGGTTGGGGTTTCCCCTCAACCTGGCACATGTGGCAACTCCTGCAGTACTGCACCACATCTTTGTGGAGTTTTGGCCAGTCAAGCTGCTGTCTTATGCGGGCTTTGGTCTTTCGTATACTGACGTGCAGCCACTGTAGTCTCCTGGGCTCTTCTTAATATTTCTCTCCGGTACCTCTGTGAAACCACTAACTGGTGAACTACTGTCACTCTTTGCTCTCAGGTCTGTGAGGAGAACTCCATTTCCTCATTGCTACTATTTAAATAATGAGGTACCAATCAGGGACTCCCTCTGCTTCATGTTCAGACTGGGCAGCCTGTGCTAACTCTCGCAATACTGAGTCAGCTCGCTGAGCCTCACCTAGGGGAAATCCATTTAATTCATTCCCTGCATCTCCTAACTTTCCAAAGAAAGTCTCGGACAGGCAGACCTATGGTCATTTGCCTGGAGTGTCTATGCAGTCTCCTCTGGAGGAGCTGGTTTGATCATGTCCTGATGCACTACGCATTCAGGGAAATTGCAGGGGTCCATCTCCCGCCATGGCCCTGTCTCTCTGACCTCCTGCGGCCTTTCTTTCACTACTGGGGGGGCTACCACCTTCACCCCCGCTAGATCATTACCTAGGAGCAGTTCAACCCCGTCCGCAGGCAAACTAAGGACAATCCCTACAGTTACCGGTCCCAAAGCTAGGTCACACTCCAGGTGCACCCGGTGTACAGGCACAGGCATACACTGCTCTCCAATACCATTCACCACCATTTTGGTGTTCACTGCACTCTCTGGGGGAAAGGTCAGGCCTTTTCCCAGTAAAAGGGATCTAGTGGTCCCTGTGTCCCTGAAAATCACGATGAGCTTGCTGGCCCCACTTGAAGGGTATAGAGTTACTTTCCCTTCAGACACAAAACCTTGATAACCTTCAGGAATCCTATTAAATTTTCCTGCACTTGTAGTGGTAGACTTCCTGGGTCTCAATCTTACTGCTGTGCTGGACTTTCCATCAAGTTCCTGTCTTCATTGAGCGGGTGTGATTTGATCAACCCTCCAGGTTTTCCCTTTAGTTTCCAGCAGTCAGCTTGTAAATGCCCTGCTTTATTACAGTGGCAGAACACAGGTCTTCGGGTCTCACTCTTGCTTACAGCACCTTTCTTTTTGGTTGGAGGAGGGTCCCCTGTGTCTCCTGCTTTTCTTTCTCTCCCAGGACTGCCTGGGCTTCTATCACCTTCCCACCCTTTGTCCTTTTCAGATTTGTGGGGGTGATTAGGAAAGGTTCTCCCCAGGGAAGCCAACTTATAAATTAAAGCAAATTTATTGGCCAGAATGGCTGTTTGCCGGGCTCTCTCGACCCGCTGCTGCTCTACCTGGGCTTTTATGGAGAGTGGGAGAGAGTGTTTAAATTCCTCGAACAGAATTACTTCCCTGAGATTCTCATAACTGAGCTGTATTTTAAGACCCCTCAGCCACTGGTCAAAAGCCAGCTGCTTACTTCTTTCAAACTCCAGATAAGTTTGATTAGCTTGCTTCTTGAGGGTGCTAAACTTTTGGCGATAGGCTTCGGGTACTAATTCATATGCCCCGAGGATAGCATTTTTGGTCAGCTCATAATTTGATGAACTCTCATCTGGCAACAGGGAATAAAATTCATGGGCTTTTCCAGTTAGCAGCTTTGTAGTAAAAGAGACCAGGTCTCAGTTGGCCATTTTAGCTGCCTTGCCAGTTTCTCAAAAGACACAAAACATGCTTCCACATCTTCCTCATTGAATTTTGGGATTAGTTGAGCTAGTTTTAACAATATTGTACCCAGCCCTGAATTATGCTCCTCCATTTTGGCCATGCTTTCACTGGGGTTACTCTGTTACCCCCAAGTTAACTCAAGCAACTTCAGCTCTCTTCGCATTCTTTCTGGAATATTCCTTCTCTCTCTCTCTCATTCCTTCTCCTGTTTTTCATTTTCTCTTTCTCTTTCCCTGTCTTCTAATTCAAGTTTCCTTTGTTCCAATTGTATCTTTGCTAACAATACCCTTTCTGGATCTGCTTCTAACACTGTTTCTGCTTCTTCACATTCAAGGGAAAAGTGGTTGGCCACTAGTCTTAAGAGTTCAGACTTCCTAGCTTTGCCACGTACAGTGATCCCACACTGCTCAGCCATTTTCCTCAACTCCTCCATGGACAATGCTTTTACCTTATCCCAAGATACTTCACCCTGGCTGAGAGAGCTATTAGCTTCAGTTGCAGACATAGAGTTATAGAGAGATACAGCACTGAAACAGGCCCTTCGGCTCACCGAGTTTGTGCCGACCAACGATCACCCATTTATACTAATCCTACATTAATCCCATATTCCCTACCACATCCCCACCATTCTCCTACCACCTACCTACACTAGGGGCAATTTACAATGGCCAATTTACCTATCAACCTGCAAGTCTTTGGCTGTGGGAGGAAACCGGAGCACCTGACGGAAACCCACGCGGTCACAGGGAGAACTTGCAAACTCCACGCAGGCAGTACCCAGAACCGAACCCGGGTTGCTGGAGCTGTGTGGCTGCGGTGCTAACCACTGCACCACTGTGCTGCCCCTATGTTAGTATTCAATCGCACACCACCACAAGAAAACCTGTATTGAAAACCTGCTCTTTTTTTGTTGCTTGGGAACAATTTTCCTTCACAGTTCCAACTTATCTGTGGGTCAATTCCAGACGCTTGCAACCAAATTTCTGTTATGACCAGGTGAGAAAGAGGTCGAGGGTTCCTGTTCAGCCTTTACTTGGTCTTACTTGATTGGCTGGTAGGGAATTTGTACTGAATTTGAAAATAAAACATTGGTAAAAATTGATTAAAACCCTAATTAACTAATTAATAAGTAGAGTAACTAAACCAGAGGGAGGAGATTATTGTATTTAGTTAGCATTTAATATTTATAGTAGAAATCTAGCACTAGGGACCATATAGTTAATTATAACAATTTAGTAAGGATTTAATAAGTATTTATTTATTTTATATTAATTAACTAATTAGTGCTAGAAATGTCAGTTAGAGGGGTGAAGTGCTTCACCTGTGAGATGTGGGAGGTCCGTGACGCTTCCAGCATTCCGGACGAATACATCTGCAGGAAGTGTACCCAGTTGCAGCTCCTCACAGACCGCATGGATCGGTTGGAGCGGCAACTGGATGCACTTAGGAGCATGCAGGTGGCAGAGAGCGTCATAGACAGGAGTTTTAGAGAAGTGGTTACACCCAAGGTGCAGGCAGATAGATGGGTGACCGCTAGAAGGGGCAGGCAGTCAATGCAGGAATCCCCTGTGGCTATCCCCCTCTCTAACAAGTATACCGTTTTGGATACTGTTGGGGGGGATGGCCTATCAGGGGAAAACAGCAGCAGCCAGAGCAGTGGCACCACGGCTGGCACTGTTGTTCAGCAGGGAGGGACAAAGCGCAGAAGAGCAATAGTTATAGGGGACTCTATAGTCAGGGGCACAGATAGGCACTTCTGTGGACGTGAAAGAGACTCCAGGATGGTATGTTGCCTCCCTGGTGCCAGGGTCAAGGATGTCTCTAAACGGACAGGGGGCATTCTGAAGGGGGAGGGTGAACAGCCAGAAGTTGTGGTACACATCGGTACCAACGACATAGGCAGGAAGAGTGACGAGGTCCTGCAGGGGGAGTTTAGGGAGTTAGGGAGAAAGTTAAAAGACAGGACCTCCAGGGTTGTAATCCCAGGATTACTCCCTGTGCCACGTGCCAGTGAGGCTAGAAATAGGAAGATAGTGCAGCTAAACACGTTGCTGAACAGCTGGTGTAGAAGGGAGGGTTTCAGATATCTGGACCATTGGGATCTCTTCAGGGACAGATGGGACCTGTACAAGAAGGACGGGTTGCATCTAAACTGGAGGGGCACAAATATCCTGGCTGTGAGGTTTGCTAACGTCACTCGGGAGGGTTTAAACTAGTGTGGCAGGGGGGTGGGAACCAGAGCAGTAGGACAGCAAGTGAAATAAATGAAGGGGAACTAGTAAATATGGCCAGTAAGACTAAGAGGAAGAGCAGGCAGAGAGATGTTGCGGAGAACAGTGGGACTGGTGGTCTGAAGTGCATTTGTTTCAATACAAGAAGTATAACAGGTAAGGCAGATGAACTTAGAGCTTGGATTAGTACTTGGAACTATGATGTTGTTGCTATTACAGAGACTTGGTTGAGGGAAGGACAGGATTGGCAGCTAAATGTTCCAGGATTTAGAAGCTTCAGGCGGGATAGAGGGGGATGTAAAAGGGGTAGGGGAGTTGCATTACTGGTTAAGGAGAATATCACAGCTGCACTGCGGGAGGACACCTCGGAGGGGTCATGCAGCGAGGCAATATGGGTGGAGCTCAGGAATAGGAAGGGTGCAGTCACGATGTTGGGGGTTTACTACAGGCCTCCCAACAGCCAGCGGGAGGTAGAGGAGCAGATATGTAGACAGATTTTGGAAAGATGTAAAGGTAACAGGGTTGAAGTGGTGGGTGATTTTAACTTCCCCTATATTGACAGGGACTCACTTAGTGCTAGGGGTTTGGATGGGGCAGAATTTGTAAAGAGCATCCAGGAGGGCTTCTTGAAACAATACGTTGATAGTCCAACGAGGGATGGGGCCATACTGGACCTGGTATTGGGGAATGAGCCCGGCCAGGTGGTCGAAGTTTCAGTCGGGGAGCATTTCAGGAACAGTGACCATAATTCCATAAGTTTTAAGGTATTTGTGGATAAGGATAAGAGTAGTCCTCGGGTGAAGGTGCTAAATTGGGGGAAGGCTAATTATAACAATATTAGGCAGGAACTGAAGAATTTAGATTGGGGGCGGCTGTTTGAGGGTAAATCAACATCTGACATGTGGGAGTCTTTCAAACGTCAGTTGATTAGAATCCAAGACCAGCATGTTCCTGTGAGGAAGAAGGATAAGTTTGGCAAGTTTCGGGAACCTTGGATAACGTGGGATATTGTGAGCCTCGTCAAAAATAAAAAGGAAGCATTCGTAAGGGCTGGAAGGCTAGGAACAGACGAATCCCTTGAGGAATATAAAGACAGTAGGAAGCAACTTAAGCAAGGAGTCAGGAGGGCTAAAAGGGGTCATGAAAAGCCATTGGCAAACAGGATTAAGAAAAATCCCAAGGCTTTTTATACATATATAAAGAGCAAGAGGGTAACCAGGGAAAGGGTTGGCCCACTCAAGGACAGAGAAGGGAATCTATGTGTGGAGCCAGAGGAAATGGGCGAGGTACTAAGTGAGAACTTTGCATCAGTATTCACCAAGGAGAAGGACTTGGTGGGTGATGAGCCTAGGGAAGGGAGTGCAGATAGTCTCAGTCATCTCATTATCAAAAAGGAGGAGGTGTTGGGTGTCTTGCAAAGCATTAAGGTAGATAAGTCCCCAGGGCCTGATGGGATCCACCCCAGAATACTGAGGGAGGCAAGGGAAGAAATTGCTGGGGCTTTGACAGAAATCTTTGCATCCTCATTGGCTACAGGTGAGGTCCCAGAGGACTGGAGAATAGCCAATATTGTTCCTTTGTTTAAGAAGGGTAGCAAGGATAATCCAGGAAATTATAGGCTGGTGAGCCTTACGTCAGTGGTAGGGAAATTATTAGAGAGGATTCTTCGGGACAGGATTTACTTCCATTTGGAAACAAATGGACTTATTAGCGAGAGGCAGCATGGTTTTGTGAAGGGGAGGTCGTGTCTCACTAACTTGATTGAGTTTTTTGAGGAAGTGACAAAGATGATTGATGAAGGAAGGGCAGTGGATGTTATCTATATGGACGTCAGTAAAGCCTTTGACAAGGTCCCTCATGGCAGACTGATACAAAAGGTGAAGTCACATGGGATCAGAGGGGAGCTGGCAAGATGGATACAGAACTGGCTTGGTCATAGAAGACAGAGGGTAGTAGTGGAAGGGTGCTTTTCTGAATGGAGGGATGTGACTAGTGGTGTTCCGCAGGGATCAGTGCTGGGACCTTTGCTGTTTATAGTATATATAAATGATTTGGAGGAAAATGTAGCTGGTCTGATTAGTAAGTTTGCGGACGACACAAAGGTTGGTGGAGTTGCAGACAGTGATGAGGATTGTCAGAGGATGCAGCAGGATATAGATCGGTTGGAGACTTGGGCGGAGAAACGGCAGATGGAGTTTAATTCGGACAAATGTGAAGTAATGCATTTTGGAAGGTCTAATGCAAGTGGGAAGTATACAGTAAATGGCAGAACCCTTCGGAGTATTGACTGGCAGAGAGATTTGGGTGTACAGGTCCATAGGTCACTGAAAGTGGCAACGCAGGTGGATATGGTAGTCAAGAAGGCATATGGCATGCTTGCCTTCATCGGTCGAGGCATAGAGTATAAAAATAGGCAAGTCATGCTGCAGCTGTACAGAACTTTAGTTAGGCCACACTTAGAATATTGCGTGCAATTCTGGTCGCCACCCTACCAGAAGGACGTGGAAGCTTTGGAGTGGGTACAGAAGAGGTTTACCAGGATGTTGCCTGGTCTGGAGGGCATTAGCTATGAGGAGAGGTTGGATAAACTCGGATTGTTTTCACTGGAATGACGGAGGTGGAGGGGCGACATGATAGAGGTTTACAAAGTTATGAGCGGCATGGACAGAGTGGATAGTCAGAAGCTTTTTCCCAGGGTGGAAGAGTCAGTTACTAGGGGACATAGGTTTAAGGTGTGAGGGGCAAAGTTTAGAGAGGATGTGCGAGGCAAGTTCTTTACACAGAGGGTGGTGAGTGCCTGGAACTTGTTGCCGGGGGAAGTGGTGGAAGCAGGTACCATAGAGACGTTTAAGAGGCATCTTGACAAATACATGAATAGGATGGGAATAGAGGGATACGGACCCCGGAAGTGCAGAAGGTTTTAGTTTAGGCAGGCATCAAGATCGGCGCAGGCTTGGAGAGCCAAATGGCCTGTTCCTGTGCTGTACTGTTCTTTGTTCTTTGTAACAGAGTTTAATTTTAAACACACTGTTTTTAGCTCCTCCTCGGTGAATCCTTGTTCAATACTTTCCAATTATAAGGCAAAGAAGCCAGCACAAACAGGCTTTCTTAGGTTTAAAGAAGAAAAGTAGAAATTTATTAAACTTAAACTCTAATTTGCTTTACGCCTACGATGCACGACGTGCCCAAGCTCGTGTGCATACGCGATACACACATGCAAATAGAGGCAGGAAAGAGCAGAATAAAAATAAAGTGGAAAGGTTTGAGGCAATATCTGAAGAGTTGTTGTTACGTTTCTGCGAGCTCACTGTAGAGTCTTTGATGCTAGGTAGATCTTGCTTTTCGTTGGGGCCCAGTATTCTTCTTAAACCTTGTTCACTATAGGAGACTTTTCTCTCTTGGGATTCATGTGGCTTCAGTGGGTTTATGGAGTTCCGTGAGAAAGAAATGGGAATAGACAGGAGAGGCTGTGGTGAGCCAGCCAGGAGAGGTATTTTCAATCCAGGAGCAAACAGCTTTCTGCCAGCTCTCAATTCGAAACTGGACAATTAAAAAAAAAACAAGACTGCCAAGCAGGTTAGTCATGTGACTAACTGGTTTCACCACGTTTGTTTGTGGGTTGTATTGGAGCAGCGGATCGTTCCTTTGTTCTAAGCAGTTAATATGCAAAAATGTCTTTCCAGCCAGGGGCCTGGCAACCCCTTGTCACAGGCCTTCTTCCCAGTAACAATTTGAAATTTAATGTCCATGTGGTGAAATTAATGTGCCTCATTCTTGGCAGGTGGGGGCCTGGATGACACCACTGCTTATTTGTGGGAGCTTGCTGTCAGGTTTCGCTATATTATCACAGAGCCTACACTTCATAAGTGCTTAATTGGCTGTGAAGTCCTAAGATTGTGAAAGCAGCTTTATAAATGTAAATCCTTCCATTATGATTAAAACAATAGAAGACTAGATGAAGCAAATCAGCAATTATTAAATCGGTTTTGATCAAGCTTGAGTTTTAAAAGGCTGCAGATTGTAGAGGAAGGTGTGGCAGGACAAGTAGCTCAGAACCTACTGCCATCACTATGATTTCATGTGAAGGTTATTTTAGTAAGCGTTTCTGTCTTGTAGTGAGTTTACTGCACTTGTGACAAAAAAAATCCTCGATCCTCCATCTCTTATGAATCTGAAGCTGCAATTTTCCAAGTTGCTGTCCCTGCAGGGCATTATACCTTTTAGGACTCTTGTCATCCTAGAGCATTAGTGCACACTGCACTTTGTGGCTGCAAAATACAACTACCTAGCATCCATTTGTTTGGCGCTGCAAGTGCCATTTTGGCTCTAAAATGGCATCCATGGCACGCACACACTTCTGGTGTGAGCAGTACCAGCCGCATTTTCGGTGAGGGTGTTAGTGCGTGCAGGGAATGTAGACCAGAAGTAAGCAGAGTAGGCATATCGTGACATCAGTGTAAAGCTGATTTGATGACAGTTTGGAGCTCAACACTCCAGCTAACGCTGTCTCAAACATGCACTATTGAACACACGCTCATCAGTAGCTTTTAACGGGATCATCAACTACTTTGTTCAGTTTGATTGATTTCTACTGGTTCTTGCTGTGATTGGAGATGTGTTGGTGGCTTTTAGAGTTGTTTAAAGATGCTCAAGCCTACAAGAAATGGTATGGCATCTGCTGAAGAACTTTGTCCTGGCTCCAATGATTCTGTTAAAAGCACTTGCCCCCAGACATGCGTCCAATAGGAGGTATTCCCCTTGGACTACAGCATGACTAGGAGAATGAGCAGAGGCTGCACAAAGCAGGACAAGCTGCTGGAAGAGTTAGGAGGCTCTCAGCAGGCAGCTGTCTCCACACAGTGTATTCAGGGAACAATTCTCCTACCTGAACCTCAGTGAGGAACAGTAAGTCAGATGTCTGCGCTTTACTAAGGATGCCCTCACTGAAATCTGCCATCTGCTGCAGCTTCAACTGCAACCTCAGAGCAAGGCAAGAACAACATTGCCAGTGGCTGTGAAGGTGACCATGGCCCTGAATTTTTATGTGTTGGGCTCCTTCCAGGCTGGAGCAGGTGATATCTGCAACTTCATCCAGTTTGCCATCCAGTGTTGCAAAAGAGAGATCACTGCAGCTTCATATTCCAAGAGAGCTGAATACATTTGATTCTCTTGCCAGAGAGAAGTAGGCAGAGAAAGCATGCGGCTTTGGCAACGTTGCAGGCTTCCCCATGATACAGGGTGTCATTGATTGCTTTGTGAGTGCCACATGTCAACTGAGAAGTACTGCAATCAAAAGGGATTCCATTCATTCCACATCCAGCTGGTGTGTGACCATACGCAGCATGTCAGGCAGGCAATGTTCGGTATCCTGGCAGCAGTCCACTGTACCATCTGCATTTGAGCCACCACGACAAATCAAGGTGCGGTTACTGAAAGACAAGGCAATGCCTTGGTGACATGGTTCTTGGCTTTGGTGCTCGACCCATGCACATGTGGGAAGCATGCAGACAATGAAAGCCATACTGCTAAATGGAGACCATTGGAGCACTGAAACATTCCTGCTGCCTGGACTGATCTGGTGGAGCCCTGCAGGATGTGGGTCAAGATTTGTGGTGGTATGCTGTATGCTGCACAACCTTGCCATCCTGAGGGCACAGTCCTTGCCGCCAGCTATACAGCGACCAGCTGAGGAGGAGGAGGAACCAACACAATTCCTTTCTGGCTGGGCTGTCCACGATTGCTTTATCTGACTGCGATACCAGTAACTGCAACCTCAATTCCCCATTCACCAACAGTCCCACATCTGACTTTCCCTGTCACTGACGATCACAGCGTTCGCTTGGCCACAATGCAAAAATAAAAGCCACCACAAAATCAACATTCCATACCAAATTTATAAATTAAATCATGCCATATTTCATACAAATTTCAACTAATCACCCTTGTGCATTCCCTTTGTGCCTAACTTCCTTGTTCTTTTGCCTGTCCTGGTGCTCTGCCAGTGGCTGCAGATTGGCTGGTGGAAGAATAAGAAAGCCTTACATTTATATAGCACTTTTCATTGAAGGCATGCTACCCGACCCGAACCCGACGGGACCCGACGATATATGTCGGGTTCGGGTTGGGTCGCTCCTCCGGGTCAGGGCCGGGTCGGGTCTGGTCCGGATCGGATTGAACACACACAGGAAGTCTTGCATTTTGCTCTATTGGAGTGGAGAGTGTAAAAGTTAAAAAAAACTTACCTGAGCTGGAGTCCAGGACGTCAAGGAGGGAGACTCTGAGTCTGCTTAGTGAGCATCTCAATGACGTCTTCACGCTCACACGGCAGCTTCCTTAATCTATCCATCCAAAAGCGGTACAGTGAGTGAGTGCACTATGAAATCAATGTAGGTAACCATTCCGGTGGTCGGGTTGGGTCAGGCACGGGAAAAAGTGGAGGCACTCGGGCTTGGGTCCGATGTGGTTCTGTCAGGTTTGGGTCGGGTTTTTATTTCCTGACCTGAGCAGGCCTTTACTTTTCATGACTATCAGACATCTCAAAGCACTTTACTGGCAATGTAGTATGTTTGAAGCATAGTCACTGTCGTAATGTAGGAATCACAGCAGCCAATTTGAACACAGCAAGCTCCCACAAACAGAAATGTGATAATTACCAGATAGTCTGTTTTTGTAATATTAATTGAGCCATAGATATTGGCCAGGACAACAGGGATAAAATCATGGAAAGTTAAGGGCATAGAAAGAGGCCACCTGGCCCATCATGTCTGTGCCGGCCAAAAAATAAGCCTAATCCCACTTTCCAGCATTTGGTCCATAGCCCTGCAGGTTACAGTACTTCAGGTACACATCCAAGCACCTTTTAAATGAGATGAGCTTTTCTGCCTCCACCACCCTTTCAGGCAGTGGGTTCCAGATCACCACCACTCTCTGGATGAAAAAGTATCCTCATCTCCCTTCTAATTCTTCTACCAATCGCTTTAAATCTATGCCCCCTAGTCACTGCCCCTCTGCTAAGGTAAATTCGCTGTTTACATCCACTCTATTCAGGCCCCTCACAATTTTGTACATTTCAATCAAATCTCCCCTCAGCCTCCTCTGTTCCCCAGCCTATCCAATCTTCCCTCATAGCTACAATTTTCCAGTCCTGGCAACATCCTCGTAAATCTCGTCTGTACCCTCTCTAGTGCAATTACATCCTTTCTGTAATAAAGTGTCCAGAACTGTACACAGTACTCAAGTTGTGGCCTAACTAATGTTATTTATATTCTCCCTACTCGATAACCTCCCTACTCTTATATTCTATGCCTCAGCTAATTTTTGACCATGCTACCTTCATGGATCTGTGGACATTCACTCCAAGGTCCCTCACTTCCTCTACACTTCTTAGTATCCTTCCATTTATTGTGTATTCCTTTGCCTTGTTCGGCCTCCCCAAATGCATTATCCTACACTTCTCTGGGTTAAATTCCATTTGCCACTTTTCTGCCCACCTGATCAGTCCATTGATATATTCTTGCAGTCTACAGCTATCCTCCTTACTATCAACCACTCGGCCAATGTTGGTGTCATCTGCACATTTCGTGATCATTCCTTCTACATTTATGTCCACATCGTTAATATATACCACAAGAAGCAGGAGACCTAATACTGAGCACTGCGGAACCCCACTGGAAACAGCCTTCCAGTTACAAAAACACCTGTTAATTACCCCTTGTTTCCTGCCACTGAACCAATTTTGTATCCAGTTTGCTTACATTTCCCTGGATCCCACAGGCTTTTATTTTTTTTTAAACCATTCTGCCACGTGGGACCTTTCTAAAATCCATCTAGACCACACCAACTGCACTACCTTCATCAATCCTCCTTGTTACTTCCTCAAAAAATTCAGTCAAGCTAGTCAGATATGACCTTCCCTTAACAAATCCATGCAGGCTATCTTTGATCAGTCTGGCCTTTCTAAGTGACAGTTTATCCTGCCTCTCAGATCTATTTCTAATAATTTGCCCACAACCAAATTTAGACTGACTGACCTGTAATTATTCGGTCTATCCCTCGCTCCCTTTTTAAACAATGGTACAACATTAGCAGACCTTCAGTCTGGTACAACCGTATCCAGTGAGGACTGGAAAATGATGGTCAGACCATCGGTTATTTCCTCCCTGGCTTCTTTTAGCAGCCTGGGGTAAATGTCACCCAACCTTGGTGATTTATTCATTCTCAAGATTGCTATTCTCATTAATACTTCCTCTCTTCCTATGCTTATCACATCCAATACTTTACACTCCTCCTGCTTAACTGCAATGCCTGCATCGTCCCCCGCTTTTGTGAAGACAGCCGCAAAGTATTCATTAAGGACCATACCAACATCTTCAGCCTCCACGCATAGGTTATCTTTTTGGTCTTTTATGGGCCCTACTCTTTCCTTAGTTATAACTCAGGCACAGTGGTTAGCACCGCAGCCTCACAGCTCCAGCGACCCGGGTTCAATTCTGGGTACTGCCTGTGTGGAGTTTGCAAGTTCTCCCTGTGTCTGCGTGGGTTTTCTCCGGGTGCTCCGGTTTCCTCCCACATGCCAAAGACTTGCAGGTTGATAGGTAAATTGGACATTATAATTTGTCCCTAGTATAGGTAGGTGGTAGGGAAATATAGGGACAGGTGGGGATGTGGTAGGAATATGGGATTAGTGTAGGATTAGTATAAATGGGTGATTGATGGTCAGCACAGACTCGGTGGGCCGAAGGGCCTGTTTCAGTGCTGTATCTCTAAACATAACTCCCCTGATGTTCTTCAAGATAGATCCCATGGCACTGGCACTTTTGCATTCATAAGAGAGGGCAGATGGGGCCTTGGTTTAAGGTCTCATCTGAAAGATGGCACCTCCAACAGTGCAGTACTCCATCAGTACTGCACTGAAGTGTCAGCCTTAATTTTTGTGCTCAAGTCCTGGAGTGGGACTTGAACCCAGAACCTTCTGAGTCAGAGGCAAGAGTGCTACCAACTAAATCACAGCTACCAACTAAATCACATTAAGGCTGCTGACTTTCAGTAGGGAAGACTGCAGATGGCTTTGCAGGACGTCAAGCAGCTCTGGCCCCAGAAGGCCTGGCTTCGGACTGCACCACTTCGGCATGGGTAGCAGCTGTCTGGGCTGGCTGACCGACCGGCAAGGGTGCTAGCAGAGTGACAGTGGTGGGAGGACAAATGCTATCGTCTGGAGAGCGACAGCAGGTTCGTGCTCCATGGTGCCGGTGCCACTGCCACTCCTCAAGGTGGTCCCTCCGCCATCCTAGTAATCTGTTGGAAGACAGTTTGCTGGACTGCAATGACACCCTGCAAACCCCTTTGAACACTCATATCCATGGCCATGAAGGCAGCAGTCTGAGTTTCCGTAACAGCGAGCTGAGCTTGCATAAGAGCAATCTGAACTTCCATGGCAGCAAGCTAACCTTGCATTATAGATGTCTGAGCTTCCACTGCAGCACCCAGACATTAGGTGGCTTCTGCTTGTGCTGCAGTGGAAGCTGAGACATCAGCCACCAGATAGAGGTTGGGTCCACAAGTGTGCTCATGGAATTGACTACAACTCCATGCTAGAAGGGATGGGCTCCAAGCTCTGTGCAAAGCTCTGTACCAAGTTGGTGCAAGATCCCTCCTGCTCCTTGACATTACATGCAGGCTTTTGGCAGACTTAGTAATGCATCAAGCATTTCTATGTGCATACCAATAAGCCGCCTTCTGTAGGCAGGCCAGTCGCAGTCCTCAGCTTCTGGCGAGCTGGCACTTGAGCTACCCTTGCCCTCTGCAGGCCAGTTGTGCCTGGTGTCTCACCACGTGCAGATCCCACCTCTCTCCTCTAAAATGCACATACTGTCAGTATTTGAGCCGGTGGTTGCAAGTTGGAGAACAGATGAAGTGTTTCTTCTTCTTCACTGTCTTCCTGCTGTGCCATCTCTTCCTTTTCTACCACTGCCGGGCTAAGCTGCAGTTCTTGGGTATCTCAAAGGAAAAAGACAAAAGGGTAGGGCTGTGGTGAGGGGAGGTGGGAAAGAAAGAGATGCGTTCGTGCACTATCTGCAGCTTGTAAGTCAGAAATAATTGTGGGATGAGGGGGAAGTGGGATGTGAGAAGGGAAATTAGGTATGAGGATACCATTATCTTTAGCCCTGCCACTGACCACAGCCTCAGCAATGGCCGCTCCAATGATATTGAGCACCATCTCCTCCATGGGGCTAAGGATGTGCACCTGTTAGTTCCTGCTGCCTCCAGTTATGTACCAACTTGTCCTGCAAGAGACAGGGAAGTGTGTCAGGGAGTGTGATGCAGTGTGTTTGGGTGATCTGCCTGTCATGTTGAATAGTTGGCATTGTGTGCAAGCTATGAGATGTGGGTATGAGGCTTGCAGTGGGGCATATGAGTGATAGGTATGAGTCCTGATGGATCGAGATTGTTGGTGTTGCGTGATGGGGATGTGGTGGATTGAACAGTGTTTGAGGCTAGTTATGCAGTTGGTGGGATACAGCATTTGAAGATGCATTCGTTGACCTTAACCACTCCTGAGATCATTGAACTTCTTCTGGCACTGCATCCAGCTCCTTGCAGATAGTTTCCTGCTGTTGACTGCTCCCAAAGTAGGCTGGATTTTGTTCCCAGCCTGATGTTGGGTTCCATGGCCAGGGGGAGGGGGCCGGAGAATTGGAGCGGTGGCAGCCACCATGGAACTCGACGACAGGATTGCCAGACTCTGCCACGCTGGGAGGATGCCTTAGAAAATGAGACACTGGAGGACCTCCTGAACCCCTGTCAATAAATCACATCTTTCCTCCACCAAGACATCCAGTGCAGCGTAGAAGAACCTTGGACTGTGCTCTCTCCCCATTGTGCCATAATTGACTATTCTTCCTGTTCAGACTCTCTTGTACAAACAGTTCCAGCACCTGTTCAAGCCAGAATGCACCTCCCCTTTAAGAGGTGTAGGATGGCTTTAAGTAGTGCAGGCTAGTTTTAAGTGGTGCCAGCCTGGTATGAACTTGGGGCCCCCACTGAGGTGTGCAGCCACTCAACAGCATATTTGGTGCTGGACTTGCTAGTGATGCCCAAACCTCAAGAATGAATAAAAAAAACATTTCTAAATGACTGATGGAGCATATTGCAGTGCCTGTTGGTAATTGGTTTGTTGCTCCTTGTAACGGTAGAAGCATTTCTCAGCATGTGACATTGTACAAGACTTATTTTCCTTTTTAATCATTGGTGGCCAAATGAGTTCCCCAGCCATCGAAGCCTAGAAATGGCTATCAATGTCCAGCATTACACTCACAACAACAGTGGAACAAGCAGCCCAGAGAAAATCTTTCATGATATCAGGTGGCAAAAGATCCAGAGGGAAGATTGTCCTCTTTGGAGCAAAGAAGGTTAAGGGAAGATTTAATATGAGAGGTTTTAATAGACTATATAGGAAGAAATATTCTCACTGGCAGGAGACTTGGTAACCAGAGCTCCCAGATTTAAGGTAATGGGCAAAAGAAGCAGTGAGTTATGATCTGGAATGCACTGCCTTGAAAAGGGTGGTGGAATCAGGTTCAATAATAACTTTTGAAATTGGATATATACTTGAAAATGAAAAATTTGGAGGACTATGGGGAAAGAGGAGTGGGGGTGAGACTGATTCAGTAGATCTTTAAATATCTGACACAGTCATGATGGACCAAATTGCCTCCTTCTGTGCTGTATGAATCCATGATTCTATAAAAGTGTAATGTCAGAACCTGCTGTTCCAACACTCATCAGATCTTCAGGCCACCTTTCTGGCCATGATGGAACAGCACTGCTTCCAGAGACCTGAGTTGATCAGCTACAGAATTGTGTCTATTGCTCCAAGGAGATTGGCAGAAACCTTGTGCAGAGAGACAGCAGTGCCAGTGGCTGTCAAGGTGACCAGTCCCTCGATTTCTATTCCGTCTCTTACTTCAGTATCAGTTTGCTGCTTGATTATAAAGTTAGGAATTAAGACACAAAGAAAAAGAGTTGGAACAGTGTCCCAGAGTTTTCACCATCCCTTGGTTTGTCCTGTCCCACTGGCAGGACAGACCCAGCAGTTAGAATTGGAATGGAGAAGGCCGAAGGGGACCCAATATATATTTCCAAAATTCAGAAAGGTGAGAGTGCAAATAATGAAAGGAATGGACTTGCATTTATATAGCACCTCAGGATGTCCAAAGTGCCTCATAGCCAATTACGTACTTCTGAAGTGTAGTGACTGTTGTAGGGAGAAGAGGCAGCCAATATGCACACTGGCCTATATATGACTCCAGCAATGTGGTTGATATTTAACTGCCTTCTAAAATAGCCCAGCAAGCCACTCAGTTGTACCAAATCACTATGACAAAGCATATTAATAATAAAACAACTGTGTAACCACACAGCATCAAACTAGGCATTGCATTCAGACACGACAAAGGCATACCCAGTCCAGTCAAACTTGCAAAGTCCTCCTCACTAACAACGGAGGGGTAAAAATTAGGAGAGCTGTCCCACAGACTAGTTAAGCCACAACCTAACATAGTCATAGTCACAAAATCATACTTTTCTGACAGTGTCCCAGAGTTTTCACCATCCCTTGGTTTGTCCTGTCCCACTGGCAGGACAGACCCAGCAGAGGTGGTGGCACAGTGGTATACAGTTGGGAGGGAGTGGCCCTGAGAGTCCTCAACATTGACTCCAGACCCCATGAAGTCTCATGGCATCCTTGTCTCATGGGCAAGGAAACCTCCTGCTGATTACCACCTATTGCCCTCCTTCAGCTGATGAATCAGTACTCCTCCATGTTGAACATCACTTGGAAGAAGCACTCTGGGTGGAGGACTTCAGTGTCCATCACCAAGAGTGGCTTGGTAGCACCACTACTGACTGAGCTGACCAAAACCTGAAGGACAAATCTGCCATACTGGGCCTGTGACAGGTGATGAGAGAACCAACAATAGGGAAAAAGCCTACTTGACCTGAGAGGGCATAGCTGAGGTATTAAATGAATACTTTGCATCTGTCTTTACCAAGGAAGAAGATGCAACCCAGGCTATGTTGAAAAAGGAGGTAATTCAGATACTGGAGGAGTTTAAAATTGATAAAGAGGAAGTATTAGATAGGCTGTCTGTACTGAAAGTGGATAAAGGACCAGGACCAGATGAGATGCATCCAAGGACACTGAGGGAAGTAAGGGTGGAAATTGCAGAGGCACTGGCCATAATTTTTCAGTCGTCCTTAGACTCGGGGGTGGTGCCAGAGGACTGGATCATTGCAAACACTACACCCTTGTTCAAAAAAGTGTAAAGATAATCCCAGCAACCACAGGCCAGTTAGTTTAACTTTGGTGGTGGGAAAACGTCTAGAAAAAATAAATTGGGACAAAATCAATAGTCACATGGACAAATGTGGGTTAATTCAGGAAAGTCAGCAATGGATTTCTTATGGGAAAATCATGTTTAACTAACTTGCTGGAGTTTTTTGAGGAGGGAACAGAGAGGGTTGATGAGGGCAATGCTGTTGATGTGGCGTACATGGACTTTCAAAAGGCGTTTGATACATTGCCACACAATGAACATGTGAGCAAACTTATAGTTCATGGAATAAAAGGGACGGTAGCAACATGGATATGAAATTGGCTGAGTTTTTTTATATTCATTCATGGGATGTAAGCGTCGCTGGCCAGACCAGCATTTATTGCCCATCCTTAATTGCCCTTGAGAAGGTGGTGGTGAGCTGCCTTTTTGAACTGCTGCAGTCCATGTGAGGTAGGTGCACCCACAGTGCTGTTAGGAAGGGAGTTCCAGGTTTTGACCCAGTGACAGTGAAGGAACGGTGACATAGTTCCAAGTCAGGATGGTGTGTGACTTGGACAGGAACTTGCAGGTGGTGATGTTTCCATGCATCTGCTGCCCTTGTCCTTTGAGGTGGTGGATGTCGCGGGCTTGGAAGGTACTGTCTAAGGAGCCTTGGTGCGTTGCTGCAGTGCATCTTGTAGATGGTACACACTGCTGCTACTGTGCGTCGGTGGTGGAGGGAGTGAATGTTTGTGCGTGGGGTGCCAATCAAGCGGGCTGCTTTGCTCTGGATGGTGTCAAGCTTCTTGAGTGTTGTTGGAGCTACACCCATCCAGGCAAGTGGAGAGTATTCTATCACACTCCTGACTTGTGCCTTGTAGATGGCGGACAGGCTTTGGGGAGTCAGGTGGTGAGTTACTCGCTGCAGGATTCCTAGCCTCTGACCTGCTCTTGTAGCCACGGTATTTATATGGCTACTCCAGTTCAGTTTTCGGTCAGTGGTAGCCCCTAGGATGTTGATAGTGGGGGATTCAGCGATGGTAATGCTGTTGAATGTCAAGGGGAGATGGTTAGATTCTCTCTTGTTGGAGATGGTCATTGCCTGGCACTTGTGTGGTACAAATGTTACTTGCTACATATCAGCCCAAGCCTGGATAATGTCCAGGTCTTGCTGCATTTCTACACAGACTGCTTTGGTTTTTGAGGAGTCGCGAATGGTGCTGAACATTGTGCAATCATCAGCGAACATCCCCATTTCTGACCTTATGATTGAAGGAAGGTCATTGATGAAGCAGCTGAAGATGGTTGGGCCTAGGACACTACCCTGAGGTACTCCTGCAGTGATGTCCTGGAGCTCAGATGATTGACCTCCAACAACCACAACCATCTTCCTTTGAGCTAGGTATGACTCCAACCAGCGGCGAGTTTTCCCCCTGATTCCCATTGAGTCCAGTTTTGCTAGGGCTCCTTGATGCCATGCTCGGTCAAAGGCTGCCTTGATGTCAAGGGCAGTCACTCTCACCTCACCTCTTGAGTTCAGCTCTTTTGTCCATGTTTGAACCAAGGCTATAATAAGGTCAGGAGCTGAGTGGCCCTGGTGGAACCCAAACTGCGCATCACTGAGCAGGTTATTGCTAAGCTAGTGCTGCTTGATGGCACTGTTGATGACACCTTCCATTACTTTACTGATGATTGAGAGTAGACTGATGGGGCGATAATCGGCTGGGTTGGACTTGTCCTGCTTTTTGTGTACAGGACATACCTGGGTAATTTTCCACATTGCCGGGTAGATGCCAGTGTTGTAGCTATACTGGAACAGCTTGGCTAGGGGCGCGGCAAGTTCTGGGGCACAGGTCTTCAGTACTATTGCCGGAATATTGCCAGGACCCATAGCCTTTGCAGTATCCAGTGCCTTCAGTCGTTTCTTGATATCACACGGAGTGAATCGAATTGGCTGAAGTCTGGCATCTAATGCTGGGGACTTCAGGAGGGGGCCGTGATGGATCACCAACTCGGTACCTCTGGCTGAAGATTGTTGCAAATGCTTCTGCCTTATCTTTCGCACTGATGTGCTGGGCTCCCCCATCATTGAGAATGGGGATATTTGTGGAGCCACCTCCTCCAGTTAATTGTTTACTTGTCCACCACCATTCACGACTGGATGTGGCAGGACTGCGGAGCTTAGATCTGATCTGTTGATTATGGGATTGCTTAGCTCTGTCTATTGCATGCTGCTTTTGCAGTTTGGCATGCAAGTAGTCCTGGGTTGTAGCTTCACCAGGTTGACACCTCATTTTGAGGTATGCCTGGTGCTGCTCCTGGCATGTCCTCCTGCACTCTTCATTGAACCAGGGCTGGTCTCCTGACTTGATGGTAATGGTAGAGTGGGGGGATATACCAGGCCATGAGCTTACAAATTGTGGTTGAGTACAATTCTGCTGCTGCTGATGGCCCACAGCGCCTCATGTATGCCCATTTAGCACGGTGATAGTGCCACACAACACGATGGACGGTATCCTCAATGTGAAGGCAGGACTTTGTCTCCACAAGGACTGTGCGGTGGTCATTCCTACCAATACAGTCATGGACAGAAGCATCTGCGTCAGGCAGATTGGTGAGGACAAGGTCAAGTATGATTTTCCCTCATGTTGGTTCTCCCACCACCTACTGCATACCCAGTCTAGCAGCTATGTCCTTTGGGACTCGGCCAGCTTGGTCAGTAGTGGTGCTACCGAGCCACTCTTGGTGATGGACATTGAAGTCCCCCACCCAGAGTACATTTTGTGCCCTTGCCACCCTCAGTGCTTCCTCCAAGTGGTGTTCAACATGGAGGAGTACTGATTCATCAGCTGAGGGAGGCAGTAGGTGGTAATGAGTAGGAGGTTACATGGCCCATGTTTGACCTGATGCCATGAGACTTCGTGGGGTCCGGAGTCGATGTTGAGGACTCCCAGGGCAACTCCCTCCCTACTGTAGACCACTGTGGTGCCGCCACCTCTGCTGGGTCAGGACATATCCAGGGATAGTGATTGCAGTGTCTGGGACATTGTCTGTAAGGTATGATTCCGTGAGTATGACTATGTCAGGCTGTTGCTTGACTAGTCTATGGGACAGCTCTCCCAACTTTGGCACAACCCCCCAGATGTTAGTAAGGAGGACTTTGCAGTGTCGACAGGGCTGGGTTTGCCGTTGTCGTTTCCGGTGCCTAGGTCGATGCCGGATGGTCCGTCCGGTGTCATTCCTTTTTATTGACTTCATAGCGGTTAGGTACAATTGAGTGGCTTGCTAGGCCGTTTCAGAGGGCATGTAAGAGTTAACCACATTGCTGTGGGCATGACATCACATAACCACATCACATGTAGGCCAGACCAGGTAAGGACAGTAGATTTCCTTCCCTAAAGGACATTAGTGAACCAGATGGGTTTTTACAACAATCGACAATGGTTTCATGACCGTCATTAGACTAGCTTTTAATTCCAGATTGATTAATTAGATTCAAATTCTACCTTCTGCTGTGGTGGGATTCGAACCCATGTCTCCAGATCAATACCCTGGGTCTTTAGGCTACTAGTCCAGTGATAATACCACTACGCCACCGCCTCCCCTTAGGAGTGACAGGAAACAAAGAGTAGTGGCTAATTGATGTTTTTCAGGCTGGAGGAAGGTTTGCAGTGGAGCTCCTCAGGGGTCAGTATTGGCGCCTTTGCTTTTGCTGATATATATGTTAATGACCTAAACCTGCAGGGCACAATTTCAAAGTTTGCAGATGATATGAAACTTGGAAGCATTGTGAACTGTGAGGAGGATAGTGTAGAACTCCAAAAGGACATAGACAAGTTGATGGAATGGGTAGACATGTGGCAGATGAAGTTCAATGCAGAGAAATGTGAAGTGTCTCATTTTGGTGGGGAGAACATGGAGAGAGTAATATAAAATAAAGGGTACAATTCTAAAGGGGATGCAGGAGCAGAGGGACCTGGGTGTATATGTGCATAGTCATTGAAAGTGGCAGGACAGGTAGAGAGAGCGGTTAATAAAACATACAATATCCTGAGCTTTATTAATATGGGCATAGAGTGCAAGAGCAAGGAAGCTATATTGAACTTGTATCAGACACTAGTTTAGCCTCAGCTGGAGTATTGCGTCCAGTTCTGGGTGCCGCACTTTAGGAAAGATGTGAGGGCAGTGGAGAGATTACAGAAAAGATTCACGAGAATGGTTCCAGAGATGAGGACATCACCATCCCCAGGTATGTCCTGTCCCATCGGCAGGACATTTTCAGCAGAGCTGGCAGCACAGTGGTCTACTGTAGGGAGGGAGTTGCCCTGGGAGTTCTCAACATCGACTTCAGACCCCATGAAGTGTCTTGGCATCAGGTGAAACATGAGCAACAAGACCTTCCACTGATTACAACCTAGTGCCCCCCCACCCCCACTGATGAATCAGTACTCCTCCATGTTGAACACCACTTGGAGGAAGCACTGAAGGTGGCAAGGGCGCAGAGCTGGCCGAGTCCTAAAGGACATAGCTGCCAGACTGGGTCTGCGGCAGGTGGTGAGGGAATCAGCAAGAGGGGAAACATACTTGACCTTGTCCTCACCAATCTGCCTGTCACAGGTACATTGATCCATGACAGTATTGGTAGGAGTGATCACCGCACAGTCCTTGTGGAGACAACGTCCTGTCTTCACATTGAGGATGCCCTCCATTGTGTTGTGTGGTACTACCACCGTGCGAAATGGGATAGATTCAAACAGACCTGGCAATGCAAAATTGGGCATCCATGAGGCGCTGTGGGCCATCAGCAGCAGCAGAATTGTACTCAACCACAATTTGTAACCACATGGCCTGGCTTATTCCCCGACTCTAACATTACCATCAAACTAGGGGATCAATCCTGATTCAATGAAGAGTGCAGGAGGGCATGCCACGAACAGCACCAGGCATATCTCACAGTGAGGTGTCAACCTGGTGAAGCTACAACCCAGGACCACTTGCAAGCCAAACATTGTAAGCAGCATGCGATAGACAGCGTTAAGCAATCCCACAACCACATGATCAGATTTAAGCTCTGCAGTCCTGCCACATCCAGTCGTGAATGGTGGTGGACAATTGAACAACTAACAGGAGGCAGTGGCTCCATAAATATCTCCATCCTCAATGATGGGGGAGCCCAGCACATCAGTGTGAAAGATAAGGCTGAAGCATTTGCAACAAACTTCAGCCAGAGGTACCGAGTGAATGATCCATCTCGGCCTCCTCCTGAAGTCCCCAGCATCACAGATGCCAGACTTCAGCCAATTCAATTCATTCCGGGTAATATCAAGAAACGACTGAAGGCACTGCAAATCCTGACAACATTCCGGCAACAGTACTGAAGACCTGTGCTCCAGAACTAGCCATGCCCCTAGCCAAGCTGTTCCAGTACAGCTACAACACTGGCATCTACCCTGCAAAGTGGAAAATTGTCCAGGTATGTCCTGTACACAAAAAGCAGGACAAATCTAACCCGGCCAATTACTGCCCATCAGTCAATCATCTCAGCCTCCAGGACATCACTGCAGGAGTTCCTCAGGGTCATGTCCTAGGCCGAACCATCTTCAGCTGCTTCACCAATGGCCTTCCTTCAATCATAAGGTCAGAAGTGGGGATGTTCGCTGATGATTGCACAATGTTCAGCACCATTCGCGACTCCTCAGATACTGAAGCAGTCTGCAGGACACATGCAGCAAGACCTGGACAATGTCCAGGCTTAGGCTGATAAGTGGCAAGTAACATTTGTACCACACAAGTGCCAGGCAATGACCATCTCCAACAAGAGAGAATCTAACCAGCTCTACTTGACATTGCGATTGCTGAATCCCCCACTATCAACATCCTGGGGGTTACCATCGGCCAGAAACCGAAATGCAGTCATCATATAAATACCATGGCTACAAGAGCAGGTCAGAGACTAGGAATCCTGCAGCGAGTAACTCACCTCCTGACTCCCCAAAGCCTGTCCACCATCTACAAGGCACAAGACAGGAGTGTGATGGAATACTCTCCACTTGCCTGGATGGGTGCAGCTCCAACAACACTCAAGAAGCTCAACACCATCCAGGACAAAGCAACCCGCTTGATTGGCACCCCATCCACAAACAGTCACTCCCTCCACCATCGACACACAGTGACAGCAGTGTGTACCATATACAAGATGCACTGCAGCAACTCATCAAGGCTCCTTCGACAGCACCTTCCAAAACTGTGACCTCTACCACCTGGAAGGACAAGGGCAGCAGATGCATGGGAACATCACCACCTCACCTGCAAGTTCCCCTCCAAGCCACACATCATCCTGACTTGGAAATATATTGCTGTTCCTTCACTGTCACTGGTTCAAAATCCTGGAACTCCCTTCCTAACAGCACTGCGGGTGTACCTACCCAACATGGACTGCAGCGGTTCAAGTAGGCATGTCACCACCACCTTCTCAAGGGCAATTAGTGAAGGGCAATAAATGCTGGCCTAGCCAGCGACACCCACATCCCCATAAAATGATTTTTTTTTAAAATGAGGAACTTCAAGGAGCATTCACTCAGCAATAAACTGATTACTGAGTGACTCCAGACCTCTTACAGCCTTGGCCCAAACATGGACAAATATGCTGAATTCCAGAAGTGACGTGAGAATGACTTCTCTTGACATCAAGGCAGCATTTGGTCAAGTGTTGCATCAATGAGCCATCATAAAACTGAAATCTTTGAGAATCTTGGGATGTTTCATTCAGTTAAAGGTGTGATATAGATGCAAGTTCTTGTTTTTATTGTTATTGGAGGCTAATCATTTCAGCCCCAAGACATTGCTGCAAGAGTTCCTTAGGGCAACCATCTCCAGCTGCTTCATCAATGACCTTCCTTTCATCTGAATTGGGGATGTTTGCCGATAATTGCAGTGTTTCGTTCCATTCGCAACTCCTCAGATATAGAAGCAGTCTCTGGAACAACATTCAGTTTTGGGCTGATAAATGGCAAGTAACATTTGTGCCACACAAGTCCTAGGCAATGATCATCTCCAATGAGAGAGTCTGGCCACCTCCCCTTATATTCATTGGCATTATCATTGTCAAATCCCTCACCATCAACATCCTGGTGGTCACCATTGATCAGAAACTTATCTGGACCTGTCATATAAATACTGTTACTACAAGAGCAGGTCAGAGGCTGAGTATTCTGCAGCAAGGTGACTTTATTCTCCAAAGTCTTTCTACTATATACAAAGGTATGTCAGGAACGTGATGGAACCCTAGCCACTTGCCAGGATGAGTACAGCTCCAACAGCACTCAAAAAGCTAGGCACTATCCAGGACAAAGCAGCCCACTTGATTGGCACTCCATCCACCATCGGTGCGCTGTGGCAGCATTGTGTACTATGTTATGAAAGCCCCACACGCCAAATGGGAACTATTAATTTCATTGTTTGGAACTTTGCCTGAGACTTTTACTGGAAATTGTTACAAATAACTTTTTAAAAAAGAACAGCTAGCAGCCAAGATGGCCACACTAATTTGCATATGAATCATCAACAGAGTAGACTGGAGACAAACATAAACAGGAAATGCTGGAGTCACTCAGCAGGTCTGGCAGCATCTGTGGAAAGAGAAGCAGAGTTAACGTTTGGGGTCAGTGACCCTTCTTCGGAACCGGTCACTGACCCGAAACGTTAACTCTGCTTCTCTTTCCACAGGTGCTGCCAGACCTGCTGAGTGACTCCAGCATTTCTTGTTTTTGTTTCAGATTTCCAACATCCGCAGTATTTTGCTTTTATATTACTGGAGACAAATATGATTGACTCAACCTAGCCAGAACAATGGGGTGCTCTCTGATTCAATTACCTGAGATGGCCTTATCAATGCGGTCGTCAAGGGCCATTGACACCTGTTGACTTTGAAATAGCCAACCCTGCACCAAGTATGTCTGGACAGCCTGAGGGGAGAGCCTTGAATTTCAGATAAAATTTCACAAGAACCTCACCTAAAACACAAAAGAGGTGGTAATGTCATGTGACTGCTTGTGCAACTCTGGGAGATTGTGAGTTGTGACTCAGACGGCAGAGCAGTAACTAAGCCATCAAGGGAACAGCTGTCTCTGTCTCTCTCTCTCTCCAGTAAAGATCCAGAGAAGCCTCAGCTGCAGTTGGTAAAGCCAAATCTACAGACCACCCCATCCAATCAACAACTCGGATATAAGGGTCAAAGCCCCCTCTTCTGTCTTCCGGATCCTGAGAAGCAAGTCTGCAACTGTGCACGTGGCCCAGCAAGTACTTCAGGCCCACAATTTCAACTGAGGACTCTGGGATTGATGAACAGTATTTAAATTCCATTTATTTCAGTCTCTACTCCAACCACACAACTCTGTTTTCCCTCTGTAATCTATTTGAGCGTGTGTGTCTCGTGTGAATGTGAGCATGGATGTGTAGCGTATTTTAGTAACTTTAACCGGTTTAGAGTGACAGGGTAATAAACTTACATCTTTCTTGTTTAAGCTTAAGAAAACCTGGCTGATTGGTTCTTTGACAAATATATTAGAGGAATAGGAGCAAGCGCTCACTGAGGTGGTAAGTTTAATCACTGTGTTAAAAAAGAATAAACCCTGTTGCAGTTAAACCAGAGAAGGGGCGAAAGGGGAGCCTGAGACCCTTCCTCACCTGGTCGTAACAACAAACTACAAGATGCACTGCAGCAACTTGCCAAGGCTCCTTCGACAGCACCTTCCAAACCCGCTTCCTCTTCCACCTAGAAGGACAAGGACAGCAAATGCATGGGAATACCACCATCTGGAGGTTCCCCTCCAAGTCACACACCATCCTGACTGGGAACTATATTGCCATTCCTTCATCATGGATGGGTCAAAATCCTGAAACTTCCTCCATAAATCAGTGTGGGAGTACCTACACCACATGGACTGCAGTGACTCAAGAAGGCAGCTCACCACTTCTCAAGGCAACTAAGGATGGGCAATAAATGCTGGCCTTGCCTGCACACCTGCATTCCATGAATAAATAAATAAAAATCCATGAACAGCAATGAGATACATGACTGGATAATCCATTTCAGAGATGTTGGTTGAAGGATTTCCACTGGTTAGCAACCAGGATAGACTAAGGATTATCATTAGAATAGTGAAAGAAGAACTTTGAAGAAATATTTTACAGCTGCATTCACAACTGTCTAACCTTTGGCCCTGCATTTACCATGGCATTTCTGCAGCTACCAATCTGCTTAATAGCACCTTCATCTCCATTTTTCATGCCCTCGACCCATTAAAACCATTACCCTCTCTTACCCCAGTTGTTTCCCTTGTACAGCCCTCATCTCTGATCCCTAAAGGCCAATGGCTCAGACTTGAATATCTATAGTGGATTATTGATTTAACCACTCAATGGCAGTTCTGGCTGGACCACATAAAGCCCTATTGGATTCTACTTTTTTCTGCCAAAACTGCTCACTATTCCAGGATCATCGTGGAATGCAGCGATAACTTACGGCTTCTGTTCATCACTAAAAGTCATCTTCTTAAACCCTGTCTCCTCCATCGTCCCCTTCGCCAACTAGTTCAAGGAGCTTGTGGAGTTCTTTATGGCGAAGATTGAGACCATTCAACTGCTTCTGCTGCTTCTCTCCCTTTCCCAGGACACTGGGCAAAATTTCCACAAAGGTTTTCCCCTCCCCTGAACACTTCTTTCTCTAGTTTCTCTCTTACCTGTCCTCATGCTGTCTCCAAGCTCATCTTGTCCATGAGACCCACCTCCTGCTCCCTAGACCCTATTCTCACTAAACTGCTGATGATCCAACTCCCTTTCCTGGCCCACATATAGAAACATAGAAAATAGGAGCAGGAGTAGGCCCTTCGGGCCTGCTCCACCATTCAAAAAAGATCATGGCTGATCATCTAGTTCAATACTCTGCTCCCGCTTTCTCCCCATATCCCTTGGCATTAAGAAATACATCTATGTCCTTCTTGAATATATTTAATGACTTGGCTTCCACTGCCTTCTGCAGTAGAGAATTCCACAGGTTCACCACCCTCTGAGTGAAGAAGGTTCTTCTCATCTGTGTTCTAAATGGCATATCCCATATCCCGAGACTATGACCCCTGGTTCTGGACTCCCCAGCCTTTGGGAACATCCTCCCTGCATATAGCCTGTCTAGTCCTGTTAGAATTTTATAGGTTTCCATGAGATCCCCTCTCATTTTTCTAAACTCTCGTGAATATAGGCCTAGTTAACCCAATTTCTCGGCACAGTGGTTAGCACCGCAGCCTCACAGCTCCAGCGACCCGGGTTCAATTCTGGGTACTGCCTGTGCGGAGTTTGCGAGTTCTCCCTGTGACCGCGTGGGTTCTCGCCGGGTGCTCTGGGTTCCTCCCACAGCCAAAGACTTGCAGGTTGATAGGTAAATTGGCCATTATAAATTGCCCCTAGTATAGGTAGGTGGTAGGGGAATTGTGGGGATGTGGTAGGAATATGGGATTAATGTAGGATTACTATAAATGGGTAGTTGATGGTCGGCACAGACTCGGTGGGCCGAAGGGCCTGTTTCAGTGCTGTATCTCTAAATAAATAAATAAAACAAATAAATACATCAGTGCTGCCATCTCAGGAATCAGCCTAGTACATCTTCTTTGCGCTCCCCCCATGGCAAGAACATCCTTCCTCATATAAGGAGACCAGAATTGCACACAGTACTCCAGATGTGGTCTCACCAAGGCCCTGTATAACTTCAGTAAGACATCCTTGCTCCTGTACTCAAATCCTCTTGCAATGAAGACCAACGTACCATTAACTTTCCTAACTGCTTGCTGCACCTGAATGCTTGCTTTCAGTGACTGGTGTACAAGAACACTCAGGTCTCGTTGGACCTCCCCTTTACCAATCTATCACCATTCAGATAATTACCTACCTTTCTGTTTTTACAACCAAAGTGGATAACCTCACATTTATCCACATTATACTGCATTGCCATGCATTTGCCCACTCACCCAACTTGTCGAAATCACATTGGAGTCTCCTTGCATCCTCTTCACAGCTCACATTTCTCTGCCCGCGCCCCCCCCCCCCCCACCCCCCAGCTTTGTGTCGTCTACAAACTTGGAAATGTTACATTTCGTTCTCTCACTCAAGTCATTAATGTATATTGTAAATAGCTGGGGCCCAAGCACTGATCCCTGTAGTACCCTACTAGTCACTGCCTGCTACCCAGAAAAAAGATCCGTTTATTCCTACTCTCTGTATCCTATCTGTCAACCAATTCTCAATCCATAATCCATGCCAGTATATTACCCCAATCCTATGTGCTTTAATTTTGCACACTAACCTCTTATGTTGGACCTTATCAAAAGTTTTCTGAAAATTCAAATACACCACATCTACTGGTTCTCTACTAGTTACATCCTCAAAAACTCCAGCAGTTTTGTTAAGCATGATTTTCCTTTCGTAATCCTATGCTGACTTTGTCCAATCCCGTTTATGCTTTCCAGGTGTTCTGCTATCACATCCTTTATAATCGACTCCAGCATTTTCCCCACTACTGATGTAAGGCTAACTGGTCTGTAATTCCGTTTTTTCTCTCCCTCCTTTTTTAAATAGTGGGGTTACATTTGCCACTCTCCAATCTGTAGGAACTCCTCCGGAGTCCATAGAATTTTGGAAGTTGACCACCAATGCATCCACTAGATCCAGGGCCACTTCCTTTAGTACTCTGGGATGTAGAGTATCAGGCCTGGGGATTTGTCAGCCTTTAACCCCATTAATTTCCCTAGCACTATTTTTTTTTACTAGTACTGATTTCCTTCAGTTCCTCCCTCTTATTAGACCCTTGGTTCCCTAACATTTCTGGGAGGTTATTTGTGTCCTCCTTTGTGAAGACAGAGCCAAAGTATGTGTTTAATTGTCATTTCTTTGTTCCCCATTATAATTTCCCCTGTTTCTGACTGTAAGGGACCTACATTTGTCTTCACTAATATTTTTCTCTTCACCTATTTATAGAAGCTTTTACAGTCAGTTTTTATGTTCCCCGCAAGTTTACTCTCATACTTTCCCCCGCTTAATCAGCCTCTTTGTCCTCCTTTGCTGAATTCTAAACTGCACCCAATCCTCAGGTTTGCTGTTCTTTCTGGCAATTTTGCCTCCTCTTTGGATCTAATGCTATCTCTAATTTCTTTTGTAAGCCACGGTTGAGCCACCTTTCTGGTTTTATTTTTGCACCAGACAGGAATGAATAATTGTTATAATTCATGCACACATTCTTTAAATATTATCCATTGCCTATCTACCATCAACTTTTAGTAAAGTTCCCCAATCTACCAAAGTCAACTCACGCCTCATACCTTCATAGTTTCCTTTATTTAGATTCAGGACCCTAGTTTTAGATTCAACGACTTCACTCTCCACCTTAATGAAGAATTCTATCATGTTATGGTCGCTCCTCCCCAAGGGACCCCGCACATCAGGATTGTTAATTAATCCTTTGTCATTGCACAATTCCCAGTCTAGAATAGCCTGTTCTCTAGTTGGTTCCCTAACGTATTGGTCTAAAAAAACTGTCACGTACACACTCCAGGAAATCCTCCACCACTGTATTATTGGTAATTTGGTTTGACCAATCAAGATGTAGATTAAAGTCACCCATGATTACACTTGTACCCTTGTTGCATGCATCTCTAATTTCTTGTTTAATGCCATCCCTTACATCTCAACTACTGTTTGAGGGCCTATAGACAACCCCCAACAACATTTTCTGCCCCTTGATATTTCTATACAGATTCCACATCATGATTTTCCAAGTCATTATCCTTCCTCACTATTGCAGTGATTTCCTCCTTTACTAACAACGCTACCCCACCTCCTTTACCTTTTTGCCTGTACTTCCTAAATATTGAATACCCCTGGATGTTCAGTTCCCATCGTTGCTGACCCTGCAGCCATGTCTCCGTAAGCGCAACTATATCATAACCGTTTATATCTATTTGCGCTGTTAATTCATCTACCTTATTGTGAACACGCCGCTCATTAAGACACAATGCCTTTAGACTTGTCTTTTTAACATTGTTAGTCATCTTAGTTTTATTTTGCACTATGGCCCCATTATTAGCTGATGTTGCTATTGTTTCCCTCTCCTTAGATACTATCCCCCTCTACTTCAAATCTGTTGTCATCACCTGTACCCTCAAATAACTCACACACCTCAAGTGTGTATCTAATTGTTAAATAAATGTGATGAGGGACTCTGCCTCTACCACCCATTCAGGCAATGAGTTTCAGACACCAACCTCCCTCTGAATGAAAACATCTCAGTTTCCCTCTAATTCTTCCATGAATTACTTTAAATCTATGCCTCCTGCTTATTGACCTCTCTGCTAATGGAATTAGATAATTCCTATCCACTCTAAGCCCCTCATAATTTTATACACCTCAATTAAATCTCCCTTAGCTTCCTGTGTTCCTAAGAAAGCAACACAAGCCTATCCAATCTTTCCTCATACCTAAAATTCTCCATTCCTTGTAGAATATTTGTAAGTCTTTTCTGTACCCCCTCTCTAGTGTGGCTCACATCTTCCTGCAATGCAGTGACCAGACTGTATGTCGTACTCTAGCTGCGGTCAAACTAATGTTTTAGTAGTTCAAGTATGAACTCTCTCTTTCTATACTCTAGGCCTCTGCCAATAAAGGAAAGTATTCCATATGCCTTCTTGACCACATTATCTATCTGTCCTGCGACTTTCAGGGATCTGCAGACATGCACTCCAAGGTCCCTGTGTTCCTCTACACTTCTCAGTATCATATCACTTATTGTCTATTCCCTTGCCTTGTTTGACCTCGTGAAATGCATTATTTCATGCTTCCCTGGATTGAATGCCATTTTTCTGCCCACCTGACTCATTAATATCTTCCTGCAGTCTACAGATTTCTTCTTCACTATTAACCGCATGGCCAATTTTCGTATCATCTGCAAACTTCTTAAATTTGCTCTCTTCAATAAAATCTAAATCATATATATATTTACATATATACACGCACTATAAACAGCAAGGGACCCAGTACTGAGCCCTGTGAAACAGCCCTCCAGTTACAAAAACACCCCTCAGCCATAACCCTTTGCTTTTTGCAACTATGCCAATTTTGGATCCAACTTGCCACTTTTCCTTGGCTTCTGTGAGCTTTTAATTTACTGATCAATGTGCCTTGTTAAAATCCATATAGACTACCTCAAATATGCTACCATCATCGTCAGCCCGCCTTGTTAGTTACTCAAAAAATTCAATCAAGTTTGTCAGACACAACCTTCCTTTAACAAATCCATGTGGACTGTACTTGACTCACTTACAAGAATGTTAAAAACCTTAATTCCTCCCACACTTTGTTTATTCCATTCAATACATTACACTCCTCCTCTAAGTACAAAGTCTGCTTTGTTCCTTTCTTTTGTGAAAACGGAGACAAAATATTCATTAAGAACCATTCCCACATCTTGTGCCTCATCCAGAAGTCCCCAGCTTCACCAATGCCAGGCTTTAGCTACTTTGATTGACTCTAGGATATCAAGAAACAGCTGAAGGCACTGGCTACAGCAAAGGCTATGGGTCCTGACAACATTCTGGCTGTAGGACTGAAGACTTGTGCTGCAGAACTAGCCGTGACCCTGTCCAAGCTGTTCTCGTCCAGCTACAACACTGGCGTCTACCTGACAATGTGGAAAATTGCCCAGGTATATCCTGTTCACAAAAAGCAGGATAAATCCAATCTGGCCAATTACAGTCCTATCAGTCTACTCTCAAAGTGATGGAAGGTGTCATAGTGCTATCAAGCAGCACTTAGTCAGCATTAACCTGCTCACCGATGCTCAATTTGGGTTCCACAGGGGGCCACGACTCCAGACAGACAATCCAGCCTTTGTCCAAATATGGACAAAAGAGCTGAATTTCAGAGGTGAGGGTAATTGCCCTTGACATCAAGGCAGCATTTGAGTGAGTATGGCATCAAGGAGCCTTAACAAAATTGAAGACAATGGGAATCGGGGGAAACACTCAACTGATTGGAGTCATACCTAGCACAAGGGAAGGTGGTTGTGCTTGTTGGAGGTTAATCATCTCAGCCCCAGGTCATGGCTGCAGGATTTCTCCAAGGTGTTGGCCTAAGCCTTACCATCTTCAGCTGCTTCAATGACTTTTCCTCCAACATAAGATCAGAAGTGGGGCTGTTCACTGATGGTTGTAGTTCAGTACCATTCACAACTCTTCAGATATTGAACCAGTCCATGCCCACATGCAGTAATACCTGGACAACATTCAGGTTTGGGCTGGTAAATGACATGTAACATTCGCGCCACACAAGTGCAAGGCAATGATTGTTTAGAGATACAGCACTGAAACAGGCCCTTCGGCCCACCGAGTCTGTGCCGACCATCAACCACCCATTTATACTAATCCTACACTAATTCCATATTCCTACCACATCCCTACCTGTCCCTATATTTCCCTACCACCTACCTATACTAGGGGCAATTTATAATGGCCAATTAACCTATCAACCAACAAGTCTTTGGCATGTGGGAGGAAACCGGAGCACCCGGAGAAAACCCACGCAGACACAGGGAGAACTTGCAAACTCCACACAGGCAGTACCCAGAATTGAACCTGGGTCGCTGGAGCTGTGAGGCTGCGGTGCTAGCCACTGTGCCGCCCCTTGCAAACTCCACACAGGCAGTACCCAGAATTGAACCTGGGTCGCTGGAGCTGTGAGGCTGCGGTGCTAACCACTGCGCCACTGTGCCTCCAACAAGACAGAATTTAACCATATCCCTATTGCTGAATCCCCACCATCAATATTCTGGGGAAATCACCATTGAATAGAAACTTAACTGGAACAGCCATATAAATACTGTGGTTACAAGAACAGGTCAGAGTCTGGGAATCTCTGCGGCAAGTGGATCATCTCCTGACTCCCCAACGCCTGTCTGCCATCTATAAGGCATAGGTCAGGAGTGTGATGGAATACTCTGCACTTGGCTAGATGACTGCAGGTCCAATACCACTCGGGAGACTCGACACCATAAGACAAAGTTTGATCAGCACCCCATCCACCACCTTAAATAAAGACTCACTCCCTTCATCACCGGCGCACTGTGGCAGCAGTGTGTGCCATCTACAAGATGCGTTGTAGCAACTGTCCAAGGTTCCTTCAACAGCGTCTTGCAAACACACAACCTCTTCCACCTAGAAGAATAAGGGTAGCATACACATGGGAACATTCCCCTCCAGGTCACACACCACCCTGACTTAGATATGACCATATGAATTAGGAGCAGGAGTCGGCCACTCGGTTCCTCGAGCCTGCTTCGCCATTCAACAAGATCATGGCTGATCTGACTGTAACCTCAACTCCACATTTCTGCCTACCTCTGATAACCTTTCACCCCCTTGCTTATCAAAAATCTATCTACCTGTGCCTTAAAAATATTCAAAGACTCTTCTTCCACTGCCTTTTGAGGAGAGTTCCAAAGACTCACGACCCTTTGAGAGAAAAAATATGTCCTCACCTCTGTCTTAAATGGATGACCCCTTATTTTTAAACAGTGACCCCTAGTTCTAGATTCTCTCAAGAGGAAACTTTGAACTATATCGTAGTTCTTTCACTGTCACTGGGTCAAAATCCTGTAACTCCCTCCCGGACAGCACTGTGGGTGTACCTACACCACATAGACTGCAACGGTTCAGGAAGGCAGCTCACCACTACCTTCTCAAAGGCAATTAACGATGGGCAATAAATGCTGGCCTAGCCAGCGATGCTCACATTCCACGAATTAATTTTTAAAAAACATTACCTTTTTGGTCTCTAATTGGTCCTACTCTTTCCTCAGTTATCCTCTTGCTCGTTAAGTATTTATAAAACATCTTTGGGTTTTTCTTATTTTTAGTTGCCGATATTTTGTCATACCCTCTTTGCTTTCCTAATTTCCTTTTTAATTTCACCCCTGCACTTTCTATGCTCCTACAGGCTTTCTGCAGTATTGAGATCTTGGCATCTGACATACATTTTCTTTAATTTATCCTAATCTGTTCTTTGGTATCCAGGGGGTTCTAGACTTGAGTCTCACCCTTTCTTTGTGAGACAATATTTATTCTGAACCCTCTTTAGATCCTTGTTAACTGTCTCCCACTGCTGACACTGGTCAATAACCTTCCATCAGATTAAATAGAACATAAAACAGTACAGCACAGTACAGGCCCTTCGGCCCACGATGTTGTGCCGAACCTTTAACCTACTCTAGGATCAAACTACCTACATACCCTTCATACTACCATCATCCATGTACCTATCCAAGAGTCGCTTAAATGTCCCTAATGTATCTGCTTCTACTACCACCGCTGGCAGTGCATTCCATGCACCCACCACTCTCTGTGTAAAGAACCTACCTCTGACATCTCCCTGAAACCTTCCTCCAATCACCTTAAAATTATGCCACCCTGGGAAAAAGTCTCTGGCTATCCACTCTATCTATGCCTCTCATCATCTTGTACCCCTCTATCAAGTCACCTCTCATCCTTCTTCGCTCCAATGAGAAAAGCCCTAGCTCCCTCAACCTTTCTTCGTAAGACATGCCCTCCAGTCCAGGCAGCATCCTGGTAAATCTCCTCTGCACCATCTCTAAAGCTTCCACATCCTTCCTATAATGAGGCGACCAGAACGGAACACAATATTCCAAGTGTGGTCCAACCGGGGCTTTATAGAGCTGCAGCATAACCTCGCGGCTCTTAAACTCAATCCCCCTGTTAATGAAAGCCAACACACCATACGCTTTCTTAACAACCCTATCAACTTGGGTGGCAACTTTGTGAGCGATCTATGGACATGGACCTCAAGATCCCTCTGTTCCTCTGTACACTACCAAGAATCCTGTCTTTAAGCCTGTATTCTGCATTAAAATTCGACCTTCCAAAATGAATCACTTCACATTTTTCCAGGTTGAACTCCCTCTGCCACTTCTCAGCCCAGCTGTGCATCCTGTCAATGTCCCGTTGCAACCTACAACAGCCTTCCACACTATCCACAACTCCAGCAACCTTCGTGTCATCGGCAAACTTGCTAACCCAGCCTTCCACTTCCTCATCCAAGTCATTTGTAAAAATCACAAAGAAACTATGTTTCTCTCTCGCCACAGCTGCCAAATCTTTCCAGCATTTCCTGTTTTTATTTGATTTCCAGCTTCCGCAGTATTTTGCATTTGTATTCTTCCTCTTGATGGACAGCATGTAGATATGAAATAGAGGGATAGATCGTTGGGGGAACCACAGAGGTAACAACACAGGAGTGGGAAGAGAGGCCATTGCAAGTAATTCCCTGGCTATTACTGGATAGATAAAAATGGAACCAGAAAGGGGCAGACACACACAGCTGGATGATGGAGGAAAGGTGTTGGAGGAAGATGGTGTGGTCAGTGTAGAAAGCTGAAGGCAGGTTGAGAAGGATGAAGAGGAATACCATAGATTGTAGCACACGTGTATAAGAGGACCCCATTTTTCTGGTCCTAAAAATCATGTTTTTGCATAGACTCGGCATATAAGTCGACCCCCTTTGCTGCCGCGACATGCCATGCTCGCATTAATAGCCTCAATTTTTCATCCCACAAGTGCATGCTTTACTTACCTTATAACTGGACACAAGGGATCAAGCAGGTGATATGGGCTATGCTGTGCATATTTGAGAGAGTTTAAGACACGGTCACACAGAGCAGACCCCGCGTGGTGAACAAAGGGAAATGCGTCCTCCAGCAAAACGAATGAAGTAGGAAGCTGGTTTCAAACTAAAAGTCGTAGCATTTGCTAACTTGTCAAGTAACTGTGCTGCAGCAAGAGAATTTGGTGTTAGTGAAAAACTGGTACGAAAACAGAAGAAGGAATCTGCCCCTCCGCCCTGAAGATGATGCCCAAGACCAAATGCACCATGAGAACAAGGGCCAGTTACTGACCTGATCTTGAGAAGCAAATATCGGAATAGGTCCTCAACAATCGTCAGAATGGTTACATCTTCACCAGAAATGCAATGCATATATATGCACTTAAGTGGGCTAAATCAAACCCTGAGTCGAGCAAAGATTTCAGAGCAACAACTAGTTGGTGGAGCCACCTGATGGATCAAAAATGCCTAGTTGCAGCAGAAGACCAAGATTGCTCAGAGTCTACCAAAGACTGATGCCAAAATTACCAGTTTCCAGCAAGTCATCATCAGACAGTGACAAAATTACGAGTACTCATTATGCCACATATCGCCCCTGTGGGATTTTTGGAACTTCCCCAGCCCTCTGCAGTTGTACAGAGTTGCTTTCTCCCCTTAGTTTCTCCAGTCTCCATGGACTGCTCTGGGCCCTCTGGGTACAATACTGTGCTTTCTGCCAAGTCTTTGCCTAGCAATAGGTCTACCCCTTGCATGGGTAAACTCTGAATGATTCCAACTGTTACTGCCCCGTGACCAAATTACTCTGTAGGTAAATTTTAACGAAGGGAACCTTCAAGAATTTACCGGTAAGCCCTTGTACTAATACTGTGGTATTTATTCTGTTTTCCAGTGACATTTCTGTCAGTTTGGCTGCCAGTAGGGTTTGAGAACAGTCGGTATCCCTGAGGATGGTTATCTCTTTGTCTGGTGCCAGGGACACAAAAGCAGTCATTTTTCCTTTGTGCAAAAAGTTCTGATATGTGCTCTGCCCTTGTGTTATTAGAACACAGGCTTATAACCTTCAAAGCCAAAAACACAGGCTTGACTGCAGCACCTCCAGCTGGTTTTTTGGCATACCAACAATTGGCCTGGACATGCCCAGATTTGCCACACTGGACATGTCCGCAGGGCCCTACTGGTTTATCCTCGGGGTTCCTTTTAAAAGTTGGTGACTGCTCTGGTTTTCCTTCCCTGCTCTCCTTTTCTCTCGAGTCCATTTCTGCTTCCTCTGCATTCCTGCTGTCTCTCCCTAGATTATCCGAGCCGCTAGACCCAAATTTATTCAGAGTTAGGGATTTATGTATTAATTCGTAATCATCGGCCATTTGTTTGCAGCTTCCTTACTCTTGTGACTCTTTGTTCTTCAATGTGGGTCCTTATGCTACTTGGGATGCTAGTTTTAAATTCTTTCAGCAACAATCATTTCTCTCATTTTCATATGACAGTTCGAGCTTGAGAGATCGTATCCAGCGATCGAAAGCCATATGTTTGTTTTTTTTAAATTCAAGTTCAGTCTGTGTGGGTCTTTTCCGGGTGTGTCTGAATTTCTGCCTATATGCTTGCGGTATCAGCTCTCATGCATTTAGAATTTCAGTTTTAATTTGCTCATAATCAGAGGAACTTTCTTCTGATAACAGGGGAAAAGCTTCATGAGCCCGACCCACGAACTCGCCTGGCAGAATCCGAATTTCTTTTGGCCATTTAAGCCTGGTAGCTATTTTCTCAAATGAGGTAAAATATGACACAAGCTCCTGCTCATTAAATTTTGCACTAGTCTTGAGTGTCTCAGCACATCAAAGTTTTGCTCTGAATTGGGGATAAGGTTTGTGTGCTCGCAGCATTTTCATTTTGAATTTGCAGTCTCTGTAACTCAAACCTTCTTGCTGCTTCCTCTCTTTGCATCTCGCTTTCCTCTTTTTTTCCTTCTGAAACTCCCTTTCTTCCTTTTGAAATTGCAGCTCTTCTTAACTGGATTCTAGCTAAAGTTATTTTTTCAGACTCTGATTGTAGGATTTCTTCTTCTAGTTCAGGGGTATGTTTAAAATGGTTAGCTTGACTTTCACCAGTTCAGGTTTCTTTGCTTTTTGTCTGAAACTGACTCCCACCCCTGTAGCTAAGCTTTTGAAATATTCAACACTTAATTTGTTTTACTTATCATGGGATCTATCTCCCTGCTCTACAAACTCCTTAGCATTAAGTGTGGCCAATTGTTTTGTTTCTAGCACCATCAAGAAAAAAACAGAAGGATACAAGAAAACCTGTTTATTTTCCCACAATTTTAGACGTCAATTTTCCTCCTGTTTTCCAAATCTCTTATTTGTCTGGAAGTTCAGATACTGGCTTCAAGCCCCCAATTTGTTATGGCCACGTGGTGTGACGTGGGTGGTTCCCACTGTTCAACACCCCATCTGATCACAGCAAGTGTATTTGTATTAGAGTTTAACCCCTTGGTATTTTATTTTTTCAAATAAACAGCGACAGGTTTTCCTGTACGTTTTAAAAACAAAGTAATTTGTTTATTGATTGCTATGTCTTATCCCAAAATTGTCGCAACCTCATTCACTCACACATTCGTTTGCACACACACAAGAAGAAATATATGGAGGGAAAGAGGTAGGTGTTTTTTTGTGGGGGAGGAGAGTTACAATAAACCTATTGAATTCGTTTGAGATTCAAAGTCCAGATAGATATAGGCCCATGGTGATTGAAGGTTCTCTCTTGAAGGTTCTGTTGAAATTGGTGGGTTATTCCTAGCTCTCTCTGCTGTATAATGTAGATGTTATAATTTTTCCAGCAAGGCATGTGCTTTCTGGAATGGCAGCGTTCTCATTAGGAGACATTCTGGTTTCTTACCCATGGTGGTTGCACAATGGCCCAAGACGTGGCTACTTCACTCCTTTGTTTTAGATGAAGACATTCAGTTTATTTATTTAGAGATACAGCACTGAAACAGACCCTTCGGCCCACCGAGTCTGTGCCGACCATCAACCAGCCATTTATACTAATCCCATACTCCTACCATATCCCCCTACCTATACTAGGGGCAATTTATAATGGCCAATTTACCTATCAACCTGCAAGTCTTTGGCTGTAGGAGGAAACCGGAGCACCCGGAAAAAACCCACACAGTCACAGGGAGAATTTGCAAACTCTACACAGGCAGCACCCAGAATCAAACCTGGGTCGCTGGAGTTGTGAGGCTGCGGTGCTAACCACTGCGCCACTGTGCCACCCAAATTCTGGAATGTTTTTTGGATAGGTGTGAAATGGGTTTCATTAACACCTTTTGGCCTTGAAGATTTGTTCTGTGCCTTTGTCAGACTATTTGAATACACAAAAGTTAATCTCCTTCTCTCCGGTGGCCATTTTGGACCGTTCATTTTTTAAAAATAAAGGTTTGTTTTAAAAAGACAAAGCTTCTTTTTGTACAATTCTGCAGAGTTACTCCGTGGATGCTTTGTCATTGCACCTGCAATGTGTGTGACAACATGGTCTGTCACACCGGATGTCATGATGACTTTGATAAGGACCGATTCAATCATGCAGCAGGACGGAAACCGTTCAGACATGGAAAGATTTGGAATGTGACACTTTGAAGAAAGGGAGGTTGGAGATTGCACTTTGAGTAGTTTGCAAGTGCACAGGGGTCAAGGATAAGTTTTGTGAGGAGGCAGGTGATGACAACAAATTTGAAGGGCAGGAGGACAGTATTTGAGGAGAATAAACAGTTAACAATATCAGCTAACATGGGAACCAGGAAGGGAAGTTGGGTAGCCAGCAGTTTGGGAGTAAGCTCAAGGGAGCAGGAAGTGGGTCCCATGAACGAGATGAGCTTGAAGTGAGTATGAGGGAAGAGAGGAGAGAAACTAGAGTAAGATCCAAGTTCAGGGCTATGGCAACGGCAACCTTGGCGAAAGTTTGGCCCCCTGAGCTTGTGACATGGAGGGCAGAAGCAGAGGCAGCTGAACGGATGGGCTCAATCTTAGTGACAAGAAGTCCATGAGCTCTCTCACATGTTGGAGGTGATGATAGGAGACAGGGTTTGGTGGGGGGGGGGGGTGGGGGAGTGGTGGGGGGGGGAGTGATTGTTGGGGGGGGGAAAGGGGTTTAAAAAAAAGTGGAAAAGAAAAAGCCTGGGTTATCTTTGCATTCAGGATGATACCGGAAAGCCGGAAATGATGATCACGAGCTGATGATCATGAGTCTGTATTCCTTGGACATAAGGGAGCAGAGATAAGGGTGGTACAAGGAGGACTGACCAGGTTGAAAGAGTAATGGCGCTGGTGATGGTATGATTGCGCAGAAATGCCATGATGAATAGAGCCAAAGGCTCAATCCTCAGGAATATCATCCAAAAATACATCAGTTTACGCATGTATGCTGATGACTCAGTTCTACCTCTGATCTCTCCACTGCCTGATTTGTCACAGCTTGTCCAACATTTCATGCTGGATGAGTAGAAATTTCCTCCAGCTAAATATTGGGAAGACAGAAACTATGTCCCTTGTCCTGCCAGAAACTCAGTTCCCTAGCCACTGATTTCATCCCTCTCCCAGGCAACTGTGAGGCTGAACTGTACAGTTCACAACCTTGGTGAGATGTTTGACATTGAGATGAGCTTCCAACCACATATCCACTTCATCACCAAGTTTGCCTATTTCCACCTCTAACATCACCAGAGCCTGCCCATCCCTCGGCTCATAAGCTGTTGAATACCTCATCCATGCCTTTGTCACTTCTAGACTTGACTATTCCGATGCTGTCCTGGCCAGCCTCCATCTTTCACCCTGCAGTTCAAGGGTAATTAGGGAAGGGCAATAAATGGTGGCATAGTCAGCCATGTCCACATCCCAAAAACGAATAAAAAAACCAAGCTGATCCAAAACTCTTATCCTAAATTGCACCAAGTCTTGTTTACCCCATCACCCCATTTGCTTGCTGACCTACATACCAAGGTCCAGCAACATCTCAGTTTTTAAATTCTTATCCTTGTTTTCAAATACCTTGATAGCCTCAACCCTCCCTGTCTCAAATCTCTTGCGGCCCTAACCCTCCAAAATCTCTCTGCTGTTCCAGTTTTGGCCTCTTGCACATTCCCATTGGCAACACCATCATTGGCAGCTATGCCTTCAACTGGTCCCTAAGCTCTGGAATTCCCTCCCTAAATCTCTCTAGCTCTCCACCTCTCTTCCCTTAAGAAAAGCCTTAAAGGGCCACTTCATTTACCTCTTCTGACCACCTGTCCTAATGTGCCTTATATTGCTCAGTGTCAAATTGTATTTGATAAGTGTCTTGGGATGGTTTATTACATTAAAGGCACTATATAACTAGAAGTTGTTTTCTACAGAGTGTTATTAGAACTTGGAATTCTTGGATTAGGTTTCTGTTCACTTTGGAAATATGCATTTCATTTTACTGGGTGGTTATTGAGACAGAGACGTATATAATATAACAGAGCTTTGAGTATAATATCTTTTCAAATTGTTAAAGAGGAAAAGCTAGTAAGTGGGGAGGAGCAAAATCAGCCAGTGCTCCCACCCCTCATAACTATCCAGGGCACCCAGCTGAAAAGTACAAGTGTACTCCATGAGTAATGAACAGGACAGAGCTCAGTCAAACTACTAACAATATCTGTTCAGGTTCATATAAGAAAAATGACTTGGGTGAGCTTTGGGGGCAGCAGGGGTGTCATTCGACATTTATGGTGCAAAACAAGGTGGAGGAGAGAATAGTGGAAAAAAAATAATAGTACATATTTAGTTGAAGTCAGTAAAAGACTGAATTGCCAGACAAGAAAAGATGAAGATCCATCTAATTGAAATTGTGACTAAATGCAGCAATTAATTGAATTTGTTTCTCCTTTATGTGTCTGGTAGCTGCATGCTCCCCGGTTGCCGTTAAAGGTAATTCCCGTCAGCAGCAGAATGGTTATTCGTAAACCAAAAGCTAAGAAAGAAATGACAGTGAAAAAGCTTATAGCCAAACCTGCTCCACGTGTGGATGAAGTGAAAACCATGGACTATTCAGGTTAGTTATAGTTCATGAAACTGGGTGAAGTGAGATCCCTGTTCTTTTTTCTATAGGATCCCTACCCTCCTTATTCAAAGGTATCATAATGGTGAATTGAGTTGGTGTGGGAGTGTGCCACTCAAACCAGTACCTAGCACTGGGGACTGCTGGAAGTGATGACACTTCAAAGGAGAGCAGTCCAGACCATGGCACTGATGAGCAAGGGGCTGCATGGCTGGGAAACAAAGCATAGAAATGTAGTCTTCATATGAGATTCCATAGTTAAAAGGGTTAGGAGGACAGACAAGTGTTTCTGTAACCATTGTGAAACTTGCATGCTGTGTTGCCTCCCTGGTGCCAGGGTAAAGGACATCACCAAGAGAGTGCAGAATATTTTGCAGGGGGAATGGAGTAAGCTAGAAGTTGTGCCACATTGATACCAATGAGATAGAGAGGGCAAGTATTAATGGCCTGTGGTCAGACTTACAGGAGCTAGGGAGGAAGTTTAAAAAGTAGGACCTTGAAGTGAATAATCTCTGGATTACTCCCAGTGTCATGTGCCAGCGAGAGTAGAAAGATAGGGAGGATCAATGCATGGCTTGCAGAAAGGTGCAGGAGGGAGGTCTTCAGATATTTGGGGCATTGGGACCATTTCTGGGGCAGGAGACATCTATTCAAAAGGGACAGGTTGCACCTCAACAGGACTGAGACCAATATCCTTCCTGGGAGGTTCATAAGTGTGGTTGATGAAGGTTTAAACTAAATTGGTAGGGGAATGGGCACCAGCATATGGAAGAAGAAAAGTAGAAGGAAAAATTTCTTTACTCAGAGTGAATCTATGGAATTCTCTACCCCAGAGGGCTGTGGAAGCTCAGTCATTGAGTTTGTTTAAAGCAGAGATTGACAGATTTCTAAATACAAATGACATGAGGATAATGTGGGAAATAGGCATTGAAGTGGATGATCAACCATGAGTTAACGTTTCAGGTCAGTGACCCTTCTTCAGAACCTGTGAGGGTGGTGGAAGTGGAGATAATCAATGATTTCAAAAAGGAAATTGGATGGCACTTGAGGGAAATAAACTTGCAGGGCCAAGGATAGAGCGGAGGAATGTTATTGATTGCTGGTGCTCTGTACAGCATGGACTCAATGAGCCAAATGGCCTCCTCTGTGCCATAATGACTCCATGTGCTAGTACTCTAGAGTGGCAATACACATTTACCCAAATATAGAATAGGATAACATTAGTGTAAAGGGAAAGTGTCATGGTCCTGCAGTTTTTTTTCGGAAATATGCGGTTTGCCTTTAAGGTTTGCAAGGGATCATTATTACTTTAAGAACCAGCAAGCCTCAGGAGTTACAGAAAGGTACATTTTCGGTTGCCGTTGGAAACAGCCATTTGGAGACTGCGATTCAGAGGGTGCATTCTCGTTACCATCGAAACAGCCACTGGGAGTGAGTCTCATATGATACATTTGTTACAGTTCAGTTTTGAACTGGCTTTTAGTTTTCAGTTTGCTCTAACAGAGCACACAGACACAGACAGCTGTGGTGTTTAGCACTTGAAAAAAGAACTCTCAACCATTTAAACTGAAGGAATAGGATTCTTGTCTGGTAATTATTATCTCTCAAAATTCTAAAAAAGTCAAGCCAAAACAGAGATCTCTGGTAATTTAAATTGAAGAAAGGGAAGATAGACTGTGACAATCTTTTATCTCTCAAAAACTCTAAAGTCAGCTTGATTCTATTGAAAGTGTTTTCAAAGTCATTAATTGTTGAAATTCACTGGAGAAGGAAAGCATCACCTACTGCTGAAGTTAGACTACGATCTGTTCTACTCTGGATGAACCTATTTTCCTCCCGCATCGGACGACTGTGAGGACTTCAAGCAACATTCTGTGAGGACTTCAAGCAACATTGGACTGTAAATTTGCGAGGACTCTAATTTTTTCTATTTTAAATGTTGTTTATATCTTCATAGTGTTTAAGAATTTAGTTCTTCTAATTAAAGACTTAATTTAATTACCTCCATCCCGCACCAGGATGGTTTGAGGGCTCTCCGCTTCTTCCTTGAACAGAGGCCCAACCAGCCCCCATCCACCACCACCGTCCTCCGTCTGGCTGAACTTGTTCTCACATTGAACAACTTCTCCTTCAACTCCACTCACTTCCTTCAAGTAAAAGGTGTTGCTATGGGTACCCGCATGGGTCCTAGTTATGCCTGTCTTTTTGTGGGATATATCGAGCATTCTTTGTTCCAGTCCTACTCAGGCCTCCTCCCCCAACTCTTTTTCCGGTACATTGATGACTGTATCGGTGCCATTTCCTGCTCCCGCCCCGAACTGGAAAAACTTATCAACTTTGCTTCCAATTTCCACCTTTACATGGTCCATCTCTGACACTTCCCTTCCCTTCCTCGACTTCTCTGTCTCCATCTCTGGGGATAGGTTGTCTACTAATATCCATTATAAGCCCACCGAATCCCACAGCTACCTCGACTACACTTCTTCACACCCTACCTTCTGTAAGGACTCCATTCCATTCTCCCAGTTTCTCCATCTCCAACGCACCTGCTCTGATGATGCGACCTCCCATGATGGTGCTTCTGATATGACCTTTTTCCTCAACCGAGGATTCCCCCCCCCCCCCCACTGTTGTTGACAGGGCCCTCAACCGTGTCCGGCCCATTTCCCGCACCTCCACCCTCACCCCTTCCCCTCCCTCCCAGAACCGTGACAGGGTTCCCCTTGTCCTCAATTTCCACCCCATCAGCCTCCATAGCCATAGGATCATCCTCCACCATTTCCACCACCACCAGCGTGATATTAGAATATGAGAACATTACAGCGCAGTACAGGCCCTTCGGCCCTCGATGTTGCGCCGACCTGTGAAACCATCAGACCTACACTATTCCATTTTCATCCATATGTCTATCCAATGACCACTTAAATGCCCTTAAAGTTGGCGAGTTTACTACTGTTGCAGGCAGGGCGTTCCACGCCCCTACTACTCTCTGAGTAAAGAAACTACCTCTAACATCTGTCCTATATCTATCACCCCTCAACTTAAAGCTATGTCCCCTCGTGTTTGCCATCACCATCCGAGGAAAAAGAGTCTCACTATCCACCCTATCTAACCCTCTGATTATCTTATATGTCTCTATTAAGTCACCTCTCCTCCTCCTTCTCTCCAACGAAAACAACCTCAAGTCCCTCAGCCTTTCCTCGTAAGACCTTCCCTCCATACCAGGCAACATCCTAGTAAATCTCCTCTGCACCCTTTCCAAAGCTTCCACATCCTTCGTATAATGCAGTGACCAGAACTGCACGCAATACTCCAGGTGCGGCCTCACCAGAGTTTTGTACAGCTGCAGCATGACCTCGTGGCTCCGAAACTCGATCCCCCTACTAATTAAAGCTAACACACCATATGCCTTCTTAACAGCCCTATTAACCTGGGTAGCAACTTTCAGGGATTTATGTACCTGGACACCAAGATCCCTCTGCTCATCTACACTACCAAGAATCTTCCCATTAGCCCAGTACTCTGCATTCCTGTTACTCCTTCCAAAGTGAATCACTTCACACTTTTCCGCATTAAACTCCATTTGCCATCTCTCAGCCCAGCTCTGCAGCCTATCTATGTCCCTCTGTACCCTACAACATCCTTCGGCACTATCCACAACTCCACCGACCTTCGTGTCATCCGCAAATTTACTAACCCACCCTTCTACACCCTCATCCAAGTCATTTATAAAAATGACAAACAGCAGTGGCCCCAAAACTGATCCTTGCGGTACACCACTGGTAACTAAACTCCAGGATGAAAATTTGCCATCAACCACCACCCTCTGTCTTCTTTCAGCTAGCCAATTTCTGATCCAAAGCTCTAAATCACCTTCAACCCCATACTTCCGTATTTTCTGCAATAGCCTACCGTGTGGAACCTTATCAAACGCCTTACTGAAATCCATATACACCACATCCACTGCTATACCCTCATCCACCTGTTTGGTCACCTTCTCGAAAAACTCAATAAGGTTTGTGATGCAGAACCTACCCTTCACAAAACCGTGCTGACTATCGCTAATGAACTTATTCTTTTCAAGATGATTATAAATCCTATCTCTTATAACCTTTTCCAACATTTTACCCACAACCGAAGTAAGGCTCACAGGTCTATAATTACCAGGGCTGTCTCTACTCCCCTTCTTGAACAAGGGGACAACATTTGCTATCCTCCAGTCTTCCGGCACTATTCCTGTCGACAATGACGACATAAAGATCAAGGACAAAGGCTCTGCAATCTCCTCCCTGGCTTCCCAGAGAATCCTAGGATAAATCCCATCTGGCCCAGGGGACTTATCTATTTTCACACTTTCCAAAATTGCTAACACCTCCTCCTTGTGAACCTCAATCCCATCTAGCCTAGTAGTCTGTATCTCAGTATTCTCCTCGACAACATTTTCTTTCTCTACTGTAAATACTGACGAAAAATATTCATTTAACGCTTCCCCTATCTCCTCTGATTCCACACACAACTTCCCACTACTATCCTTGATTGGCCCTAATCTAACTCTGGTCATTCTTTTATTCCTGATATACCTATAGAAAGTCTTAGGGTTTTCCTTGATCCTATCCGCCAATGACTTCTCGTGTCCTCTCCTTGCTCTTCTTAGCTCTCCCTTTAGATCCTTCCTGGTTAGCTTGTAACTCTCTAGCGCCCTAACTGAGCCTTCACGTCTCATCCTAACATAAGCCTTCTTCTTCCTCTTGACAAGCGCTTCAACTTCTTTAGTAAACCACGGCTCCCTCGCTCGACAACTTCCTCCCTGCCTGACAGGTACATACTTATCAAGGACACGCAGTAGCTGCTCCTTGAATAAGCTCCACATTTCGATTGTGCCCATCCCCTGCAGTTTCCTTCCCCATCCTACGCATCCTAAATCTTGCCTAATCGCATCATAATTTCCTTTCCCCCAGCTATAATTTTTGCCCTGCGGTATATACCTGTCCCTGCCCATCGCTAAGGTAAACCTAACCGAATTGTGATCACTATCACCAAAGTGCTCACCTGCATCGAAATCTAACACCTGGCCGGGTTCATTACCCAGTACCAAATCCAATGTGGCATCGCCCCTGGTTGGCCTGTCTACATACTGTGTCAGAAAACCCTCCTGCACACACTGGACAAAAACTGACCCATCTAAAGTACCCGAACTATAGTATTTCCAGTCAATATTTGGAAAGTTATAGTCCCCCATAACAACTACCCTGTTACTCTCGCTCCTGTCGAGAATCATCTTCGCTATCCTTTCCTCTACATCTCTGGAACTATTCGGAGGTCTATAGAAAACTCCCAACAGGGTGACCTCTCCTCTCCTGTTTCTAACCTTGGCCCATACTACCTCAGTAGACGAGTCCTCAAACGTCCTTTCTGCCGCTGTAATACTCTCCTTGATTAACAATGCCACATCCCCCCCTCTTTTACCATCTTCTCTGTTCTTACTGAAACATCTAAATCCCGGAACCTGCAACATCCATTCCTGCCCCTGCTCTACCCATGTCTCCGAAATGGCCACAACATCGAGATCCCAGGTACCAACCCATGCTGCAAGCTCACCCACCTTATTCTGGATGCTCCTGGCGTTGAAGTAGACACACTTTAAACCAAGTTCTTGCTTGCCAGTGCCCTCTTGCGTCCTTGTAACCTTATCCCTGACCTCACTACTCTCAACATCCTATACACTGGAACTACAATTTAGGTTCTCATTCCCCTGCTGAATTAGTTTAAACCCCCCCGAAGAGCACTAGCAAATCTCCCCCCCAGGATATTGGTACCCCTCTGGTTCAGGTGAAGACCATCCTGTTTGTAGAGGTCCCACCTACCCCAGAAAGAGCCCCAATTATCCAGGAAACCAAAACCCTCCCTCCTACACCATCCCTGCAGCCACGTGTTCAACTCCTCTCTCTCCCTATTCCTCGCTTCGCTAGCACGTGGCACGGGCAACAACCCAGAGATAACAACTCTGTTTGTTCTCGCTCTAAGCTTCCACCCTAGCTCCCTGAATTTCTGCCTTAAATCCCCATCTGTCTTCCTACCTATGTCGTTGGTGCCTATGTGGACCACGACTTGATGCCACTACCAAACACATCTTCCCCTCCCTTCCCCTGTCAGCATTCCGAAGGGATCGTTCCCTCGGCGACACCCTGGTCCACTCCTCCATTACCCCCACCTTCTGGTCCCCGTCCCATGGCACCTTCCCCTGCAAACGCAGGAGGTGTAATACCTGCCCATTTACCTCCTCTCTCCTCACCATCCCAGGCCCCAAACACTCATTTCAGGTGAAGCAGCGATTTACTCGTACTTCTTTCAATGTAGTATACTGTATTCGCTGCTCACAATGTGGTCTCCTCTACATTGGGGAGACCAAACGCAGAGTGGGTGACCGCTTTGCGGAACACCTCCGCTCAGTCCGCCAGCAGGACCCTGAGCTTCCGGTTGCTTGTCATTTCAACACTCCCCCCCGCTCTCATGCTCACATCTCCATCCTGGGCTTGCTGCAGTGTTCCAGTGAACATCAATGCAAGCTCGAGGAACAGTATCTCATTTACCGATTAGGCTGACTACAGCCTGCCAGACTGAACATTGAGTTCAATAATTTCACAGCATGACGGGCCCCCCATTTTACTTTTATTTTTAGTTATTTTTTCTTTTTTACATTTTTTACATGTTTATTTCATTTCATCTTAGTTTGTTCAGTTTGCTTACCCACTGTTTTTTTTTCATGTTTGTACTTGCTGCTGTTCAATCTTCAGTCCGTTAACACCCTGTCTGTACTAATGCTTTGTCTTTCAACACACCATTAACATATTGTTTGCCTTTGCTCCATGACCTTTTGGTCAGCTATGTGGCCTTGTCCAATCTACACATACTCCATTGTTATCTCTTGCCCCACCCCCGCTTCACTTGCTTATAACCTTTGATATTTCTCATATTTGTCAGTTCCGAAGAAGGGTCACTGACCTGAAACGTTAACTCTGCTTCTCTTTCCACAGATGCTGCCAGACCTGCTGAGTATTTCCAGCATTTCTTGTTTTTATTTCAGATTTCCAGCATCCGCAGTATTTTGATTTTATTAAAGACTTAATTTGTTGATTTAAAGACACCTGGTTTGGTTAGCCTCATTCGTGGGGTTAATAGATGGTACAATTTGGCTGGGTCTTTCTTTAATTTAGAAAGTTTAAAATGATATGTTAGGCGATCTGTGGAACGGCGGGATAGAATTATCAGTGCATTTCTCCCACCACAATCAGAATCGTATATTTTGATTGGGGGCTTTGACTGAAGCGGTCAGTCGTAACAAAAGGAAAGAGGAATTTCGAGAATGTGCTCAGGAGAACATCTTGATCAGTATGTTCTTGGTCCAGCCATGAAAGAGGCATTGCTGGATCAGTTGCTGGGAGATGAAGGGGCTGAGTGAATCAAGAGTCTGTGGGGGAACACTTGGGTAGGAGTGATCATGGTATCATAAGGTTTAGATTAGCAATGGAGAAGAGCAAGGAACAATCTGAAGTAGAACTTCTAAATTGGAAGAGGACTAACTTCAATGGGATGAGTGAGGATCTAGCCAGGGTAAAATGGAATCAGATTAACAGGAAAACTGTAAGGGAGCAATGGGTGATCTTTAAGGAGGAGATGTTTCAGGTGCAGGCTAGGTACATTCCAACAAGAGGGGAAGTTAAGGGAACCAAAGCCAGGGCTCCTTGGATGAAATAGAGAATGTGATGAAAAGAAAAAAGGGTGCATGATGCATGTCAGCTGAAGTCTTCAAGTGAGAACCATGCCAACTACAATAAGATGAGATGGGAAGTGAAGAGGTAAATATGACTGGCAAAGAGAGAATGTGAGAATAGATTGCAAGTTAACATAAAAGGGAACCCAAAAGTCTTCGACTGGCATGTAAATAGTAAGCAAGTAGTTAGAGGCAGCCTGTTAGGGACAAAGCAGAGCAAGGCTAGAATACTTAGGTGGCACAGTGGCGCAGTGGTTAGCACCGCAGCCTCACAGCTCCAGGGACCCGGGTTCGATTCTGGGTACTGCCTGTGCAGAGTTTGCAAGTTCTCCCTGTGTTTGCGTGGGTTTTCGCCGGGTACTCCGGTTTCCTCCCACATCCAAAGACTTGCAAGTGATAGGTAAATTGGCCGTTGTAAATTGCCCCTAGTGTAGGGAGGTGATAGGGAATATGGGATTACTGTAGGGTTAGTATAAATGGGTGGTTGTTGGTCGGCACAGACTCGGTGGGCCGAAGGGCCTGTTTCAGTGCTGTATCTCTAAATAAAAAATAAATTTTAAAAAAAATACTTAATGAGTACTTTGTATGAATGTTTCCTAAGGAAGAGGATGCTGGCAAAGTATCAGTAGAAGTGGAGATGGTAGAGGTAATGGATGGGGTGAAAATTGAGAGGAAGGATTAACTGTAAAGGGTGGCTATGCTTAGAGTGGATAAGTTGCCGACTATCAGGCATCTGGAGAGGTTTGAGTGAATTAGGGAGAACCAGCACAGATTTGTAAAAGGCAGATTGTGCTTGACAAATCTAACTAATTTTTTGAAGTAACGGAAGGTTGATGAAGGGAAAGAAATGGATGTTATGTATATGGATTTTAAGAAAGCATTTGTCGATGTACCACATAAAAGGCTGGTTTACAAAATTGTGGCTCATGGAATAGGATGGCCAGTGTCAGCTTGGATAAAACATTGGCTTAAGGGCAAAACAGGGAGTCATGGTAATTGAAATAAAAACAAGAAATGCTGGAAATATTCAGCAGGTCTGACAGCATCTGTGGAGAGAAAAGCAGAGTTAATGTTTCAGGTCAGTGACCCTTCTTCAGAATGTGGTAATTGGTTGCTTTTCCCCAATTGGAGGATGGTAGACTGTGATGTACCCCAAGGGCCAGTCGAGGAGCACTATTTTTTGATATATATATATTGACCTAGCAACAAGCTTAGGTTGGTGAAGCTGACGTTGTTCTTCTTAGAAAGGAGAATGAGGGGAGATTTATAGAGTTATCGAGTCGTACAGCATAGAAAGAGGCCCTGCGTCCATGCCGACCATAATGCCCATCTATACTAATCCCACCTGCCTGCATTAATTCCATATCCCTCTATGCCTTGCTCATTCAAGTACCTGTCCAGATGCCTCTTAAATGTTGCTACTGTTCCTGCCTCCACCACCTCCTCAGGCAGCTCATTCCAGATACCCACTATTTTTTGTGTGAAAAATTTACCCTTTTGATCCCCTTCAAACCTCCTCCCTCTCACCTTAAATCTATGCCCTCTAGTTTTATTCACCCCAACCATGGGAAACTCTAGCTATCTACCCTATCTATACCTCGCATAATTTTATATACCTCTATCATGTCCCCTCTCAGCCTCCTTCGCTCCAGGGAAAACAGACCAATCTCTCTTTATAACTCAAGCCCTCCAAACCAGGCAACATCCTTGTGAATCTTTTCTGCACCCTATCTAGCTTAATTACATCTTTCCTGTAGTGCGGCGACCGGAAGTGCACACAGTACTCTAAATGCGGCCTAATCAACATTATGCACAACTGTAACATGACGTCCCAACTCTTGTACTCAATGACCGTGGCCGATGAAGGCAAGCATGCCATACGCCTTCTTCACCACCCTGTCTACCTGTTGCCACTTTCAGGAAACTATGTACTTGCACCCCAAGGTCTCTCTGCACAAGAACACTCCCCAGGGCCTGGCCATTCACTGTATATGTCCTGCCCTGGTTTAACTTCCCAAAATGCATCACTTCGCACTTGTTTTCGTTAAGTTCCATTTGCCACTCCCTTGCTCACTTTCCCAGTTGATCTATATCCTGTTGTAACCTTAGACAACCTTCTTCACTGTCCACTATACCACCAATTTTGGTGTCATCTGCAAACTTACTAATCATGTCCCCTACATTCACATCCAAGTCATTAATATATAGGACAAACAACAGAGGGCCCAGCACCGATCCCTGCGGCACTCCACTGGTCACCGGCCTCCAATCTGAAAAACAACCCTCCACTACCACCCTCTGCCTCCTATCACCAAGCCAATTTTGTATCCAATTTGCTAGCTCACCCTGGATCCCATGTGTTCGAACCTTCTGGACCAGCCTACCATGCGGGACCTTGTCAAAGGCCTTGCTAAAGTCCATGTTGACAATGTCCATCGCCCTGCCCTCGTCAATCCTCTTGGTCACCTCCTCAAAAAACTCAATCAAATTCGTGAGACATGATTTCCCACGCACAAAGCCATGCTGACTATCCCTAATCAGACCATGCCTTTACAGATGCATATATATCCTGTCTCTCAGAATCCCTTCCAATAACTTTCCCACCACTGATGTCAGGCTCACCGGCCTGTAGTTCCCAGGCTTATCCCTGCTGCCCTTCTTAAATAAAGGCACAACATTAGCTATCCTCCAGTATTCCAGTACCTCACCCGTGGCTAACGATGATGCAAAAATCTCTGCCAGGGCCTCAGTAATCTCCTCCCTTGCTTCCCATAGCATTCTAGGATACACCTGGGGATTTATCCACCTTAATGCACTTCAAAACTTCCAACACCTACTCCTTTGTAATGTTGAAATGCTCTAGGATATCGGTGTTCCCTCCCTTGAACTCACTAGCTGCCATGGCCTTCTCCTCGGTAAATACGGACAAGAAATATTAGTTTAAGATCTCGCCCATTTCCTGTGGCTCCTCACATGGATTGCCACACTGATCCTTAAGGGGACCTACTCTCTCCTTAGCTACCCTTTTACTCTTAATATACTTAGAGAATCTTTTAGGATTCTCCTTTATCTTATATGCTAGGGAAATCTCATGGCTCCTTTTCGCCCACCTAATTTTCCTTCTTAAGTGTAGCCCTACATCCCCTATACTCCTCAAGGGACTCGCTCGATCCCAGCTGCCTATACCTGACATATGCCTCCTTCTTTGTCCTGACCAGACCTTCAATAACCGTCATCAAACAAGGTTCCCTAAACTTGCTCACCTTGCCCTTCCATCTAACAGGAACATGCCGGCCCTGAACTCTTCCTATCTCACTTTTAAAAGCCTCCCACTTGCCAGACGTCCTTTTACCTGTAAACAACCTCTCCCATTCAACTTTTGAGAGTTCCTGTCTGATGCCATCGAAATTAGCCTTCTCCCAATTTAGGACTTCAACCTGAGGACCAATCCTATCCTTTTCCATAACTATCTTGAAGCTAATAGAGTTATGGTCACTGGTCCCAAAGTGCTCCACCACTGACACATCAACCACCTGCCCATCCTCATTTCCTAAGAGGAGGTCGAGTGTAGCCCCTTCTCTAGTAGGGCCATCCACATACCACTTCAGAAAACTATCCTGGACACACTTAACAAATTCTTCCCCATCTGATCCCTCAGCACTAAGGCAGTCCCAGTCAATATTAGGGAAGTTAAAATCATCTACTATTACAACCCTATTATTCCGACTCCTATCTGTGATTTCCCGACATAAATGCTCCTCCACTTCCCTCTGACTATTGGGGGGCCTATAGTATAATCCCATCAAAGTGATTTGATGGAGATGTACAAGATGCTGACAGGTTTAGACAAAAAATGCTGTTTGCATTAGCTGATGGTACAAGGAATAGGGGACATTGATTTAATTTTTTGGGTAAGAGATGTGGGGAGGGGGGCAAATGTGAGGAAGAACTTTATTTATACACAGTGAGTGGTAATGACCTGGAAAGCACTGCCTGCGAGTGTGTTGGAAGTAGAGATGATGGATAATTTCAAATTGAAATTGGTGGCACTTGAGAGAATTCAAATTGTAGAGCTATGGCGATAGAGTGAGGAAATGGGACTGATTTGATTGCTCTGCAAAGAGCGGGCATGGACGCGGGGGCTGAATGGCTGCCTTGTGTGCTGTCATGACTTGTTCAGTAGGCAAACAGTAACGACATAAAATGACTGGGGCAGTCTGTCAGTGGTACTTCATTGAAGAACAAATGTTGGACAGGACACCAGGACCCCTGTTCTCCTTCCTATAGGACATAAGAACACAAGAAATAGGAGCAGGAGTAGGCAATTCAGCCCCTCGACTTTACTCTGCCATTCATCTGCCAGCCACCACCCATGGCCCCCGGGCACCAGCATATAGGATCCCTGCTCAATTTCATATATGACACAGCTCAACTTCACACAGCGTCCCTGGTATACTTCATTTAAGACTCTTGGTATGTTTCATTTAGGACTCCTGGTATACTTCCTATTGAACCCCCTGTATACTTCAAATGGACCCGTGCTCTGCATTTGGGACACTGTTTTTGTTGATATATGGCCCCAGCACTAGTTTATAGACGACCCCTGCTCCACTTCATATAGAGCCCCTGCTGTACATTATATAGGGCCCCTGCTCCACTTCATTTAGGGCCCCTGCTGTACATCATATAGGACACCTGCTCTACTTCATATAGGACACCTGCTCTACTTCATATAGGACCCCTGCTCTACTTCCTATAGGTCCCCTCCTCTACTTCATATAGGGCCCCTGCTCTACTTCATATAGAGTCCCTTCTTTACTTCAGATAGGGCCCCTACTCTACTTCATATAGAGACGCTGCTTTACTTCAGATAGGGCCCCTGCTCCACTTCATATAGGGTCCTGTTCCACTTCATTTAGGGCCCCTGCTCTACTTCATATCAGACCCCTGCTCTACTTCATGTTAGAATCCTACTCTACTTCATATAGAGACGTTGCTTTACTTTAGATCGAGCCCCTGCTCCACTTCATATTGGACACCTGCTCTACTTCCTATAGGTCCCCTCCTCTACTTCATATTGGGCCCCTGCTCTACATCGTATTGGGCCCCTGCTGCACTTCATATAAGGCCCCTGCTCTTCTTCATGTAGGACCCCTGCTCCACTTCATATTTGGCCCCTGCCCCACTTCATACAGGACCCCTGCTCCACTTAATTTAGGGCCCCTGCTCTACTTCCTATAGGTCCCCTCCTCTACTTCCTATAGGTCCCCTCCTCTACTTCCTATAGGGCCCCTGCTCTATGTTATAAAGGACCCCTCCTTTACTTCATTTAGGACCCCTGCTCCACTTCATATGGGACCCCTGCTCCACATCCCACAGGACCCCTGCTCTATTTCATATTGGGCGCCTGCTCTATATACGACCCCTCCTCTACTTCATATAGGGCCCCTCCTCTACTTCATATAGAGACCGTGCTTTACTTCAGATAGGGCCCCTACTCTACTTCATATAGAGACGCTGCTTTACTTTAGATCGAGCCCATGCTCCACTTCATATAGGACCCCTGTTCAACTTCATATAGGGCCCGTGCTCTGCCTCATATAGGGCCCCTGCTCTACATCCTATAGGACCCCTGCTCCACTTCATATAGGGCCCCTACTCTACTTCATACAGGGTCCCTGCTCTGCTGCATACAGGACCCCTGCTCTACTTCATATAGGACCCCTGCTCTACTTCCTATAGGTCCCCTCCTCTACTTCATATTGGGCCCCTGCTCTCCATCGTATTGGGCCCCTCCTGTACTTCATATAAGGCCCCTGCTCTTCTTCATGTAGGACCCCTGCTCCACTTCATATTTGGCCCCTGCCCCACTTCATACAGGACCCCTGCTCCACTTAATTTAGGGCCCCTGCTCTACTTCCTATAGGTCCCCTCCTCTACTTCCTACAGGTCCCCTCCTCTACTTCATATAGGGCCCCTGCTCTATGTTATAAAGGACCCCTCCTTTACTTCATATAGGACCCCTGCTCCACTTCATATGGGACCCCTGCTCTACATCCTACAGGACCCCTGCTCTATTTCATATTGGGCCCCTGCTCTACTTTATATACGACCCCTGCTCCACTTCATATAGGGCCCCTCCTCTACTTCATATAGAGTCCCTTCTTTACTTCAGATAGGGCCCCTACTCTACTTCATATAGAGACGCTGCTTTACTTTAGATAGAGCCCCTGCTCCACTTCATATAGGGTCCTGTTCCACTTCATTTAGGGCCCCTGCTCTGCTTCATATAGGGCCCCTGCTCCACTTCATATAGGTTCCCTGCTCTACTTCCAAGAGGACCCCTGCTCTACTTCATACAGGACCCCTGCTCCACTTCATTTAAAGACCCTGCTCTTCTTCATACAGGACCCCTGCTCTACTTCATACAGGACCCCTGCTCCACTTCATTTAAAGACCCTGCTCTTCTTCATATAGGACCCCTGATCTACTTCATATTGGGCCCCTGCTCTACTTCATATTGGGCCCCTGCTCTACTTCATTCAGGACCCCTGATCTACTTCATATTGGGCCCCTGCTCTACTTCATATTGGGCCCCTGATCTACTTCATATTGGGCCCCTGCTCTACTTCATACAGGACCCCTGCTCCACTTCATTTAAAGACCCTGCTCTTCTTCATATAGGACCCCTGATCTACTTCATATTGGGCCCCTGCTGTACTTCATACAGGACCCCTGCTCTACTTCATACAGGACCCCTGCTCCACTTAATTTAGGGCCCCTGCTCTACTTCCTATAGGTCCCCTCCTCTACTTCCTACAGGTCCCCTCCTCTACTTCATATAGGGCCCCTGCTCTATGTTATAAAGGACCCCTCCTTTACTTCATATAGGACCCCTGCTCCACTTCATATGGGACCCCTGCTCTACATCCTACAGGACCCCTGCTCTATTTCATATTGGGCCCCTGCTCTACTTTATATACAGGACCCCTGCTCCACTTCATATAGGGGCCCTCCTCTACTTCATATAGAGTTCCTTCTTTACTTTAGATAGAGCCCCTGCTCTACTTCATACAGGACCCCTGCTCTACTTCATACAGGACCCCTGCTCTTCTTCATATTGGGCCCCTGCTCTACTTCATACAGGACCCCTGCTCTACTTCATACAGGACCCCTGCTCTACTTCATATTGGGCCCGTGCTCTACCTCATATTGGGCCACTGATCTACTTCATATTGGTCCCCTGCTCTACTTCATACAGGACCCCTGCTCTACTTCATATTGGGCCCCTGATCTACTTCATACAGGACCCCTGCTCTACTTCATACAGGACCCCTGCTCCACTTCATTTAAAGACCCTGCTCTTCTTCATATAGGACCCCTGATCTACTTCATATTGGGCCCCTGATCTACTTCATATTGGGCCCCTGCTCTACTTCATACAGGACCCCTGCTCCACTTCATTTAAAGACCCTGCTCTTCTTCATATAGGACCCCTGATCTACTTCATATTGGGCCCCTGCTGTACTTCATACAGGACCCCTGCTCTACTTCATACAGGACCCCTGCTCTACTTCATACAGGACCCCTGCTCTTCTTCATATTGGGCCCCTGCTCTACTTCATACAGGACCCCTGCTCTACTTCATACAGGACCCCTGCTCTACTTCATATTGGGCCCGTGCTCTACTTCATATTGGGCCCCTGATCTACTTCATATTGGGCCCCTGCTCTACTTCATACAGGACCCCTGCTCTACTTCATATTGGGCCCCTGCTCTACTTCATACAGGACCCCTGCTCTACTTCATATTGGGCCCCTGATCTACTTCATACAGGACCCCTGCTCTACTTCATACAGGACCCCTGCTCTACTTCATATTGGGCCCCTGATCTACTTCATACAGGACCCCTGCTCTACTTCATACAGGACCCCTGCTCCACTTCATTTAAAGACCCTGCTCTTCTTCATATAGGACCCCTGATCTACTTCATATTGGGCCCCTGCTCTACGTCATACAGGGTCCCTGCTCTGCTGCATATTGGGCCCCTGCTCTACTTCATACAGGACCCCTGCTCTACTTCATACAGGACCCCTGCTCTACTTCATATTGGGCCCGTGCTCTACCTCATATTGGGCCCCTGATCTACTTCATATTGGTCCCCTGCTCTACTTCATACAGGACCCCTGCTCTACTTCATATTGGGCCCCTGATCTACTTCATACAGGACCCCTGCTCTACTTCATACAGGACCCCTGCTCCACTTCATTTAAAGACCCTGCTCTTCTTCATATAGGACCCCTGATCTACTTCATATTGGGCCCCTGCTCTACTTCATACAGGACCCCTGCTCCACTTCATTTAAAGACCCTGCTCTTCTTCATATAGGACCCTTGATCTACTTCATATTGGGCCCCTGCTGTACTTCATACAGGACCCCTGCTCTACTTCATACAGGACCCCTGCTCTACTTCATATTGGGCCCCTGCTCTACTTCATACAGGACCCCTGCTCTACTTCATACAGGACCCCTGATCTACTTCATATTGGGCCCCTGCTCTACTTCATACAGGACCCCTGCTCTACTTCATACAGGACCCCTGCTCTACTTCATATTGGGCCCGTGCTCTACTTCATATTGGGCCCCTGATCTACTTCATATTGGGCCCCTGCTCTACTTCATACAGGACCCCTGCTCTACTTCATACAGGACCCCTGCTCTACTTCATATTGGGCCCCTGCTCTACTTCATACAGGACCCCTGCTCTACTTCATACAGGACCCCTGATCTACTTCATATTGGGCCCCTGCTCTACTTCATACAGGACCCCTGCTCTACTTCATACAGGACCCCTGCTCTACTTCATATTGGGCCCGTGCTCTACTTCATATTGGGCCCCTGATCTACTTCATATTGGGCCCCTGCTCTACTTCATACAGGACCCCTGCTCTACTTCATATTGGGCCCCTGCTCTACTTCATATTGGGCCCCTGCTCTACTTCATATTGGGCCCCTGATCTACTTCATACAGGACCCCTGCTCTACTTCATACAGGACCCCTGCTCTACTTCATATTGGGCCCCTGATCTATTTCATACAGGACCCCTGCTCTACTTCATACAGGACCCCTGCTCCACTTCATTTAAAGACCCTGCTCTTCTTCATATAGGACCCCTGATCTACTTCATATTGGGCCCCTGCTGTACTTCATACAGGACCCCTGCTCTACTTCATACAGGACCCCTGCTCCACTTAATTTAGGGCCCCTGCTCTACTTCCTATAGGTCCCCTCCTCTACTTCCTACAGGTCCCCTCCTCTACTTCATATAGGGCCCCTGCTCTATGTTATAAAGGACCCCTCCTTTACTTCATATAGGACCCCTGCTCCACTTCATATGGGACCCCTGCTCTACATCCTACAGGACCCCTGCTCTATTTCATATTGGGCCCCTGCTCTACTTTATATACAGGACCCCTGCTCCACTTCATATAGGGGCCCTCCTCTACTTCATATAGAGTTCCTTCTTTACTTTAGATAGAGCCCCTGCTCTACTTCATACAGGACCCCTGCTCTACTTCATACAGGACCCCTGCTCTTCTTCATATTGGGCCCCTGCTCTACTTCATACAGGACCCCTGCTCCACTTCATTTAAAGACCCTGCTCTTCTTCATATAGGACCCCTGATCTACTTCATATTGGGCCCCTGCTCTACTTCATACAGGACCCCTGCTCCACTTCATTTAAAGACCCTGCTCTTCTTCATATAGGACCCTTGATCTACTTCATATTGGGCCCCTGCTGTACTTCATACAGGACCCCTGCTCTACTTCATACAGGACCCCTGCTCTACTTCATATTGGGCCCCTGCTCTACTTCATACAGGACCCCTGCTCTACTTCATACAGGACCCCTGATCTACTTCATATTGGGCCCCTGCTCTACTTCATACAGGACCCCTGCTCTACTTCATACAGGACCCCTGCTCTACTTCATATTGGGCCCGTGCTCTACTTCATATTGGGCCCCTGATCTACTTCATATTGGGCCCCTGCTCTACTTCATACAGGACCCCTGCTCTACTTCATACAGGACCCCTGCTCTACTTCATATTGGGCCCCTGCTCTACTTCATACAGGACCCCTGCTCTACTTCATACAGGACCCCTGATCTACTTCATATTGGGCCCCTGCTCTACTTCATACAGGACCCCTGCTCTACTTCATACAGGACCCCTGCTCTACTTCATATTGGGCCCGTGCTCTACTTCATATTGGGCCCCTGATCTACTTCATATTGGGCCCCTGCTCTACTTCATACAGGACCCCTGCTCTACTTCATATTGGGCCCCTGCTCTACTTCATATTGGGCCCCTGCTCTACTTCATATTGGGCCCCTGATCTACTTCATACAGGACCCCTGCTCTACTTCATACAGGACCCCTGCTCTACTTCATATTGGGCCCCTGATCTATTTCATACAGGACCCCTGCTCTACTTCATACAGGACCCCTGCTCCACTTCATTTAAAGACCCTGCTCTTCTTCATATAGGACCCCTGATCTACTTCATATTGGGCCCCTGCTGTACTTCATACAGGACCCCTGCTCTACTTCATACAGGACCCCTGCTCCACTTAATTTAGGGCCCCTGCTCTACTTCCTATAGGTCCCCTCCTCTACTTCCTACAGGTCCCCTCCTCTACTTCATATAGGGCCCCTGCTCTATGTTATAAAGGACCCCTCCTTTACTTCATATAGGACCCCTGCTCCACTTCATATGGGACCCCTGCTCTACATCCTACAGGACCCCTGCTCTATTTCATATTGGGCCCCTGCTCTACTTTATATACAGGACCCCTGCTCCACTTCATATAGGGGCCCTCCTCTACTTCATATAGAGTTCCTTCTTTACTTTAGATAGAGCCCCTGCTCTACTTCATACAGGACCCCTGCTCTACTTCATACAGGACCCCTGCTCTTCTTCATATTGGGCCCCTGCTCTACTTCATACAGGACCCCTGCTCTACTTCATACAGGACCCCTGCTCTACTTCATATTGGGCCCGTGCTCTACCTCATATTGGGCCACTGATCTACTTCATATTGGTCCCCTGCTCTACTTCATACAGGACCCCTGCTCTACTTCATATTGGGCCCCTGATCTACTTCATACAGGACCCCTGCTCTACTTCATACAGGACCCCTGCTCCACTTCATTTAAAGACCCTGCTCTTCTTCATATAGGACCCCTGATCTACTTCATATTGGGCCCCTGATCTACTTCATATTGGGCCCCTGCTCTACTTCATACAGGACCCCTGCTCCACTTCATTTAAAGACCCTGCTCTTCTTCATATAGGACCCCTGATCTACTTCATATTGGGCCCCTGCTGTACTTCATACAGGACCCCTGCTCTACTTCATACAGGACCCCTGCTCTACTTCATACAGGACCCCTGCTCTTCTTCATATTGGGCCCCTGCTCTACTTCATACAGGACCCCTGCTCTACTTCATACAGGACCCCTGCTCTACTTCATATTGGGCCCGTGCTCTACTTCATATTGGGCCCCTGATCTACTTCATATTGGGCCCCTGCTCTACTTCATACAGGACCCCTGCTCTACTTCATATTGGGCCCCTGCTCTACTTCATACAGGACCCCTGCTCTACTTCATATTGGGCCCCTGATCTACTTCATACAGGACCCCTGCTCTACTTCATACAGGACCCCTGCTCTACTTCATATTGGGCCCCTGATCTACTTCATACAGGACCCCTGCTCTACTTCATACAGGACCCCTGCTCCACTTCATTTAAAGACCCTGCTCTTCTTCATATAGGACCCCTGATCTACTTCATATTGGGCCCCTGCTCTACGTCATACAGGGTCCCTGCTCTGCTGCATATTGGGCCCCTGCTCTACTTCATACAGGACCCCTGCTCTACTTCATACAGGACCCCTGCTCTACTTCATATTGGGCCCGTGCTCTACCTCATATTGGGCCCCTGATCTACTTCATATTGGTCCCCTGCTCTACTTCATACAGGACCCCTGCTCTACTTCATATTGGGCCCCTGATCTACTTCATACAGGACCCCTGCTCTACTTCATACAGGACCCCTGCTCCACTTCATTTAAAGACCCTGCTCTTCTTCATATAGGACCCCTGATCTACTTCATATTGGGCCCCTGCTCTACTTCATACAGGACCCCTGCTCCACTTCATTTAAAGACCCTGCTCTTCTTCATATAGGACCCTTGATCTACTTCATATTGGGCCCCTGCTGTACTTCATACAGGACCCCTGCTCTACTTCATACAGGACCCCTGCTCTACTTCATATTGGGCCCCTGCTCTACTTCATACAGGACCCCTGCTCTACTTCATACAGGACCCCTGATCTACTTCATATTGGGCCCCTGCTCTACTTCATACAGGACCCCTGCTCTACTTCATACAGGACCCCTGCTCTACTTCATATTGGGCCCGTGCTCTACTTCATATTGGGCCCCTGATCTACTTCATATTGGGCCCCTGCTCTACTTCATACAGGACCCCTGCTCTACTTCATATTGGGCCCCTGCTCTACTTCATATTGGGCCCCTGCTCTACTTCATATTGGGCCCCTGATCTACTTCATACAGGACCCCTGCTCTACTTCATACAGGACCCCTGCTCTACTTCATATTGGGCCCCTGATCTATTTCATACAGGACCACTGCTCTACTTCATACAGGACCCCTGCTCCACTTCATTTAAAGACCCTGCTCTTCTTCATATAGGACCCCTGATCTACTTCATATTGGGCCCCTGCTCTACTTCATACAGGACCCCTGCTCTACTTCATACAGGACCCCTGCTCTACTTCATATTGGGCCCCTGCTCTACTTCATACAGGACCCCTGCTCTACTTCATATTGGGCCCCTGCTCTACTTCATATTGGGCCCCTGCTCTACTTCATATAGGACCCCTGCTCTACTTCATAATGGGCTCCTGCTCGACTTCATATTGGGCCCCTGCTCTACTTCATATTGGGCCCCTGATCTACTTCATACAGGACCCCTGCTCTACTTCATATTGGGCCCCTGCTCTACTTCATATTGGGCCCCTGATCTACTTCATACAGGACCCCTGCTCTACTTCATATTGGGCCCCTGATCTACTTCATATTGGGCCCCTGCTCTACTTCATACAGGACCCCTGCTCTACTTCATATTGGGCCCCTGCTCTACTTCATATTGTGCCCCTGATCTACTTCATACAGGGCCCCTGCTCAACTTCATATTGGGCCCCTGATCTACTTCATATTGGGCCCCTGCTCTACTTCATACAGGATCCCTGCTCCACTTCATTTAAAGACCCTGCTCTACTTCATATTGGGCCCCTGATCTACTTCATACAGGACCCCTGCTCTACTTCATATTGGGCCCCTACTCTACTTCATATTGGGCCCCTGATCTACTTCATATTGGGCCCCTGCTCTACTTCATACAGGACCCCTGCTCTACTTCATATAGGACCCCTGATCTACTTCATATTGGGCCCCTGATCTACTTCATATTGGGCCCCTGCTCTACTTCATACAGGACCCCTGCTCCACTTCATTTAAAGACCCTGCTCTTCTTCATATAGGACCCCTGATCTACTTCATATTGGGCCCCTGCTGTACTTCATACAGGACCCCTGCTCTACTTCATACAGGACCCCTGCTCTACTTCATACAGGACCCCTGCTCTTCTTCATATTGGGCCCCTGCTCTACTTCATACAGGACCCCTGCTCTACTTCATACAGGACCCCTGCTCTACTTCATATTGGGCCCGTGCTCTACTTCATATTGGGCCCCTGATCTACTTCATATTGGGCCCCTGCTCTACTTCATACAGGACCCCTGCTCTACTTCATATTGGGCCCCTGCTCTACTTCATACAGGACCCCTGCTCTACTTCATATTGGGCCCCTGATCTACTTCATACAGGACCCCTGCTCTACTTCATACAGGACCCCTGCTCTACTTCATATTGGGCCCCTGATCTACTTCATACAGGACCCCTGCTCTACTTCATACAGGACCCCTGCTCCACTTCATTTAAAGACCCTGCTCTTCTTCATATAGGACCCCTGATCTACTTCATATTGGGCCCCTGCTCTACTTCATACAGGGTCCCTGCTCTGCTGCATATTGGGCCCCTGCTCTACTTCATACAGGACCCCTGCTCTACTTCATACAGGACCCCTGCTCTACTTCATATTGGGCCCGTGCTCTACCTCATATTGGGCCCCTGATCTACTTCATATTGGTCCCCTGCTCTACTTCATACAGGACCCCTGCTCTACTTCATATTGGGCCCCTGATCTACTTCATACAGGACCCCTGCTCTACTTCATACAGGACCCCTGCTCCACTTCATTTAAAGACCCTGCTCTTCTTCATATAGGACCCCTGATCTACTTCATATTGGGCCCCTGCTCTACTTCATACAGGACCCCTGCTCCACTTCATTTAAAGACCCTGCTCTTCTTCATATAGGACCCCTGATCTACTTCATATTGGGCCCCTGCTGTACTTCATACAGGACCCCTGCTCTACTTCATACAGGACCCCTGCTCTACTTCATATTGGGCCCCTGCTCTACTTCATACAGGACCCCTGCTCTACTTCATACAGGACCCCTGATCTACTTCATATTGGGCCCCTGCTCTACTTCATACAGGACCCCTGCTCTACTTCATACAGGACCCCTGCTCTACTTCATATTGGGCCCGTGCTCTACTTCATATTGGGCCCCTGATCTACTTCATATTGGGCCCCTGCTCTACTTCATACAGGACCCCTGCTCTACTTCATATTGGGCCCCTGCTCTACTTCATATTGGGCCCCTGCTCTACTTCATATTGGGCCCCTGATCTACTTCATACAGGACCCCTGCTCTACTTCATACAGGACCCCTGCTCTACTTCATATTGGGCCCCTGATCTATTTCATACAGGACCCCTGCTCTACTTCATACAGGACCCCTGCTCCACTTCATTTAAAGACCCTGCTCTTCTTCATGTAGGACCCCTGATCTACTTCATATTGGGCCCCTGCTCTACTTCATACAGGACCCCTGCTCTACTTCATACAGGACCCCTGCTCTACTTCATATTGGGCCCCTGCTCTACTTCATATTGGGCCCCTGCTCTACTTCATACAGGACCCCTGCTCTACTTCATATTGGGCCCCTGCTCTACTTCATATTGGGCCCCTGCTCTACTTCATATAGGACCCCTGCTCTACTTCATAATGGGCCCCTGCTCTACTTCATATTGGGCCCCTGATCTACTTCATACAGGACCCCTGCTCTACTTCATATTGGGCCCCTGCTCTACTTCATATTGGGCCCCTGATCTACTTCATACAGGACCCCTGCTCTACTTCATATTGGGCCCCTGATCTACTTCATATTGGGCCCCTGCTCTACTTCATACAGGACCCCTGCTCTACTTCATACAGGACCCCTGCTCTACTTCATATTGGGCCCGTGCTCTACCTCATATTGGGCCCCTGATCTACTTCATATTGGTCCCCTGCTCTACTTCATACAGGACCCCTGCTCTACTTCATATTGGGCCCCTGATCTACTTCATACAGGACCCCTGCTCTACTTCATACAGGACCCCTGCTCCACTTCATTTAAAGACCCTGCTCTTCTTCATATAGGACCCCTGATCTACTTCATATTGGGCCCCTGCTCTACTTCATACAGGACCCCTGCTCCACTTCATTTAAAGACCCTGCTCTTCTTCATATAGGACCCCTGATCTACTTCATATTGGGCCCCTGCTGTACTTCATACAGGACCCCTGCTCTACTTCATACAGGACCCCTGCTCTACTTCATATTGGGCCCCTGCTCTACTTCATACAGGACCCCTGCTCTACTTCATACAGGACCCCTGATCTACTTCATATTGGGCCCCTGCTCTACTTCATACAGGACCCCTGCTCTACTTCATACAGGACCCCTGCTCTACTTCATATTGGGCCCGTGCTCTACTTCATATTGGGCCCCTGATCTACTTCATATTGGGCCCCTGCTCTACTTCATACAGGACCCCTGCTCTACTTCATATTGGGCCCCTGCTCTACTTCATATTGGGCCCCTGCTCTACTTCATATTGGGCCCCTGATCTACTTCATACAGGACCCCTGCTCTACTTCATACAGGACCCCTGCTCTACTTCATATTGGGCCCCTGATCTATTTCATACAGGACCCCTGCTCTACTTCATACAGGACCCCTGCTCCACTTCATTTAAAGACCCTGCTCTTCTTCATATAGGACCCCTGATCTACTTCATATTGGGCCCCTGCTCTACTTCATACAGGACCCCTGCTCTACTTCATACAGGACCCCTGCTCTACTTCATATTGGGCCCCTGCTCTACTTCATATTGGGCCCCTGCTCTACTTCATACAGGACCCCTGCTCTACTTCATATTGGGCCCCTGCTCTACTTCATATTGGGCCCCTGCTCTACTTCATATAGGACCCCTGCTCTACTTCATAATGGGCCCCTGCTCTACTTCATATTGGGCCCCTGATCTACTTCATACAGGACCCCTGCTCTACTTCATATTGGGCCCCTGCTCTACTTCATATTGGGCCCCTGATCTACTTCATACAGGACCCCTGCTCTACTTCATATTGGGCCCCTGATCTACTTCATATTGGGCCCCTGCTCTACTTCATACAGGACCCCTGCTCTACTTCATACAGGACCCCTGCTCTACTTCATATTGGGCCCCTGATCTACTTCATACAGGACCCCTGCTCTACTTCATACAGGACCCCTGCTCCACTTCATTTAAAGACCCTGCTCTTCTTCATATAGGACCCCTGATCTACTTCATATTGGGCCCCTGCTCTACTTCATACAGGACCCCTGCTCCACTTCATTTAAAGACCCTGCTCTTCTTCATATAGGACCCTTGATCTACTTCATATTGGGCCCCTGCTGTACTTCATACAGGACCCCTGCTCTACTTCATACAGGACCCCTGCTCTACTTCATATTGGGCCCCTGCTCTACTTCATACAGGACCCCTGCTCTACTTCATACAGGACCCCTGATCTACTTCATATTGGGCCCCTGCTCTACTTCATACAGGACCCCTGCTCTACTTCATACAGGACCCCTGCTCTACTTCATATTGGGCCCGTGCTCTACTTCATATTGGGCCCCTGATCTACTTCATATTGGGCCCCTGCTCTACTTCATACAGGACCCCTGCTCTACTTCATATTGGGCCCCTGCTCTACTTCATATTGGGCCCCTGCTCTACTTCATATTGCGCCCCTGATCTACTTCATACAGGACCCCTGCTCTACTTCATACAGGACCCCTGCTCTACTTCATATTGGGCCCCTGATCTATTTCATACAGGACCCCTGCTCTACTTCATACAGGACCCCTGCTCCACTTCATTTAAAGACCCTGCTCTTCTTCATATAGGACCCCTGATCTACTTCATATTGGGCCCCTGCTCTACTTCATACAGGACCCCTGCTCTACTTCATACAGGACCCCTGCTCTACTTCATATTGGGCCCCTGCTCTACTTCATATTGGGCCCCTGCTCTACTTCATACAGGACCCCTGCTCTACTTCATATTGGGCCCCTGCTCTACTTCATATTGGGCCCCTGCTCTACTTCATATAGGACCCCTGCTCTACTTCATAATGGGCCCCTGCTCTACTTCATATTGGGCCCCTGCTCTACTTCATATTGGGCCCCTGATCTACTTCATACAGGACCCCTGCTCTACTTCATATTGGGCCCCTGCTCTACTTCATATTGGGCCCCTGATCGACTTCATACAGGACCCCTGCTCTACTTCATATTGGGCCCCTGATCTACTTCATATTGGGCCCCTGCTCTACTTCATACAGGACCCCTGCTCTACTTCATATTGGGCCCCTGCTCTACTTCATATTGGGCCCCTGATCTACTTCATATTGGACCCCTGCTCTACTTCATATTGGGCCCCTACTCTACTTCATATTGGGCCCCTGATCTACTTCATATTGGGCCCCTGCTCTACTTCATACAGGACCCCTGCTCTACTTCATATTGGGCCCCTGCTCTACTTCATATTGGGCCCCTGATCTACTTCATACAGGGCCCCTGCTCTACTTCATATTGGGCCCCTGATCTACTTCATATTGGGCCCCTGCTCTACTCCATACAGGACCCCTGCTCCACTTCATTTAAAGACCCTGCTCTACTTCATATTGGGCCCCTGATCTACTTCATATATGACCCCTCCTCTACTTCATATAGAGTCCCTTCTTTACTTCAGATAGGGCCCCTACTCTACTTCATATAGAGACGCTGCTTTACTTTAGATCGAGCCCATGCTCCACTTCATATAGGGTCCTGTTCCACTTCATTTAGGGCCTGTGCTCTACTTCAAATAAGGCCCTTGCTCGACTTCATATAGAGCCCCTGCTGTACATCATATAGGGCGCCTGCTCCACTTCATTTAGGGCCCCTGCTCTACTTCCTATAGGTCCCCTCCTCTACTTCATATCAGACCCCTGCTCTACTTCATGTCAGACACCTGCTCTACTTCATATAGGGCCCCTGCTCTACTTCATATAGAGTCCCTTCTTTACTTCAGATAGGGCCCCTACTCTACTTCATATAGAGACGGTGCTTTACTTTAGATCGAGGCCCTGTTCAACTTCATTTAGGGCCCCTGCTCTACTTCCTATAGGTCCCCTCCTCTACTTCATATCAGACCCCTGCTCTACTTCATGTCAGACACCTGCTCTACTTCATATAGGGCCCCTGCTCTACTTCATATAGAGTCCCTTCTTTACTTCAGATAGGGCCCCTACTCTACTTCATATAGAGACGGTGCTTTACTTTAGATCGAGGCCCTGTTCAACTTCATTTAGGGCCCCTGCTCTACATCCTATAGGACCCCTGCTCCACTTCATATAGGACCCCTGCTCTACTTCCTATAGGTCCCCTCCTCTACTTCATATCAGAACCCAGCTCTACTTCATGTCAGACACCTGCTCTACTTCATATAGGGCCCCTGCTCTACTTCATATAGAGTCCCTTCTTTACATCAGATAGGGCCCCTACTCTACTTCATATAGAGACGGTGCTTTACTTTAGATCGAGCCCCTGCTCCACTTCATATAGGACCCCTGTTCAACTTCATATAGGGCCCGTGCTCTGCCTCATATAGGACCACTGCTCTACATCCTATAGGACCCCTGCTCCACTTGATATAGGGCCCCTACTCTACTTCATATAGAGTCCCTTCTTTACATCGGATAGGGCCCCTACTCTACTTCATATAGAGACGCTGCTTTACTTTAGATCGAGCCCCTGCTCCACTTCATATAGGACCCCTGTTCAACTTCATATAGGGCCCGTGCTCTGCCTCATATAGGACCACTGCTCTACATCCTATAGGACCCCTGCTCCACTTCATATAGGGCCCCTACTCTACTTCATACAGGGTCCCTGCTCTGCTGCATATAGGGCCCCTGCTCTACTTCATACAGGACCCCTGCTCTACTTCATACAGGACCCCTGCTCTACTTCATATTGGGCCCGTGCCCTACTTCATATTGGGCCCCTGCTCTACTTCATACAGGACCCCTGCTCTACTTCACATTGGGCCCCTGCTCTACTTCATACAGGACCCCTGCTCCACTTTATATAGGGCCCCTGCTCCAATTCATTTAAAGACCCTGCTCTTCTTCATATAGGACCCCTGATGTACTTCATATAGGACCCCTGCTCTTCTTCATATAGGACCCCTGATGTTCTTCATATAGGACCCCTGATCTACTTTACATACGACCCCTGCTCCACTTCATATAGAGCCCCTGCTTCGTTGCAAATAGGGCACCTGCTCCACTTCACATAGGGCCCCTGATTTACTTCATAAAGGGCCTGTTCTCTACTTCATAAAGGTCCCCTGCTCTACTTCATGTAGGACCCCTGCTTCAATTCAGACAGGATTCCTGCTCCACTTCATATTGGACCCCTGCTTTACATCCTATCGGGCCCCTGCTCTGCTTCATATTCGCCCCTACTCTACTTCTTTTGGGCCCCTGCTCTACTTCCTATAGAGTCCCTTCTTTACTTCAGATAGGTCCCCTCCTCTACTTCATATCAGAACCCTGCTCTACTTCATGTCAGACACCTCCTCTACCTCCTATAGGGCCCCTACTCTACTTCTTTTGGGCCCCTGCTCCACTTCATTTAGGGCCCCTGCTCTGCTTCATATTCGCCCCTACTCTACTTCTTTTGGGCCCCTGCTCCACTTCATTTAGGGCCCCTGCTCTACTTCATATTGGACCCCTGCTCTACTTCATACAGGGCCCCTGCTCTACTTCATATTGGACCCCTGCTCCACTTCATTTAGGGCCCCTGCTCTACTTCATATTGGGCCCCTGATCTACTTCATACAGGACCCCTGCTCTACTTCATATTGTGCCCCTGCTCTACTTCATACAGGACCCCTGCTCTACTTCATATTGGACCCCTGCTCTACTTCATACAGGACCCCTGCTCTACTTCATATTGGGCCCTTGCTCTACTTCATACAGGACCCCTGCTCTACTTCATTTAGGGCCCCTGCTCTACTTCATATAGGACCCCTGATCTACTTCATATTGGACCCCTGCTCTACTTCATATTGGGCCCCTGCTCTACTTCATACAGGACCCCTGCTCCACTTTATATAGGGCCCCTGCTCCAATTCATTTAAAGACCCTGCTCTTCTTCATATAGGACCCCTGATGTACTTCATATACAACCCTGCTCCACTTCATATAGAGCCCCTGCTTCGTTGCAAATAGGGTCCCTGCTCCACTTCACATAGGGCCCCTGATTTACTTCATAAAGTGCCTGTTCTCTACTTCATAAAGGGCCCCTGCTCTACTTCATGTAGGACCCCTGCTTCAATTTAGACAGGATTCCTGCTCCACTTCCTATAGGTCCCCTCCTCTACCCCCTATAGGGCCCCTGCTCTGCTTCATATTCGCCCCTACTCTACTTCTTTTGGGCCCCTGCTCCACTTCATTTAGGGCCCCTGCTCTACTTCATATAGGACCCCTGCTCTACTTCCTATAGGACCCCTGCTCTACTTCCTATAGGTCCCCTCCTCTACCTCCTATAGGTCCCCTCCTCTACCTCCTATAGGGCCCCTCCTCTACTTCATATAGAGTCCCTTCTTTACTTCAGATAGGGCCCCGACTCTACTTCATATAGAGACGCTGCTTTACTTTAGATAGAGCCCCTGCTCCACCTCATATAGGACCCCTGCTCTACTTCATATCAGACCCCTGCTCTACTTCATATTGGGCCCCTGCTCTACTTCATACAGGACCCCTGCTCTACTTCATATTGGGCCCCTGCTCTACTTCATATTGGGCCCCTGCTCTACTTCATATTGGGCCCCTGATCTACTTCATACAGGGCCCCTGCTCTACTTCATATTGGGCCCCTGATCTACTTCATATTGGGCCCCTGCTCTACTTCATACAGGACCCCTGCTCCACTTCATTTAAAGACCCTGCTCTACTTCATATTGGGCCCCTGATCTACTTCATATATGACCCCTCCTCTACTTCATATAGAGTCCCTTCTTTACTTCAGATAGGGCCCCTACTCTACTTCATATAGAGACGCTGCTTTACTTTAGATCGAGCCCATGCTCCACTTCATACAGGGTCCTGTTCCACTTCATTTAGGACCTGTGCTCTACTTCAAATAAGGCCCTTGCTCGACTTCATATAGAGCCCCTGCTGTACATCATATAGGGCGCCTGCTCCACTTCATTTAGGGCCCCTGCTCTACTTCCTATAGGTCCCCTCCTCTACTTCATATCAGACCCCTGCTCTACTTCATGTCAGACACCTGCTCTACTTCATATAGGGCCCCTGCTCTACTTCATATAGAGTCCCTTCTTTACTTCAGATAGGGCCCCTACTCTACTTCATATAGAGACGGTGCTTTACTTTAGATCGAGGCCCTGTTCAACTTCATTTAGGGCCCCTGCTCTACTTCCTATAGGTCCCCTCCTCTACTTCATATCAGACCCCTGCTCTACTTCATGTCAGACACCTGCTCTACTTCATATAGGGCCCCTGCTCTACTTCATATAGAGTCCCTTCTTTACTTCAGATAGGGCCCCTACTCTACTTCATATAGAGACGGTGCTTTACTTTAGATCGAGGCCCTGTTCAACTTCATTTAGGGCCCCTGCTCTACATCCTATAGGACCCCTGCTCCACTTCATATAGGACCCCTGCTCTACTTCCTATAGGTCCCCTCCTCTACTTCATATCAGAACCCAGCTCTACTTCATGTCAGACACCTGCTCTACTTCATATAGGGCCCCTGCTCTACTTCATATAGAGTCCCTTCTTTACATCAGATAGGGCCCCTACTCTACTTCATATAGAGACGGTGCTTTACTTTAGATCGAGCCCCTGCTCCACTTCATATAGGACCCCTGTTCAACTTCATATAGGGCCCGTGCTCTGCCTCATATAGGACCACTGCTCTACATCCTATAGGACCCCTGCTCCACTTGATATAGGGCCCCTACTCTACTTCATATAGAGTCCCTTCTTTACATCGGATAGGGCCCCTACTCTACTTCATATAGAGACGCTGCTTTACTTTAGATCGAGCCCCTGCTCCACTTCATATAGGACCCCTGTTCAACTTCATATAGGGCCCGTGCTCTGCCTCATATAGGACCACTGCTCTACATCCTATAGGACCCCTGCTCCACTTCATATAGGGCCCCTACTCTACTTCATACAGGGTCCCTGCTCTGCTGCATATAGGGCCCCTGCTCTACTTCATACAGGACCCCTGCTCTACTTCATACAGGACCCCTGCTCTACTTCATATTGGGCCCCTGCCCTACTTCATATTGGGCCCCTGCTCTACTTCATACAGGACCCCTGCTCTACTTCACATTGGGCCCCTGCTCTACTTCATACAGGACCCCTGCTCCACTTTATATAGGGCCCCTGCTCCAATTCATTTAAAGACCCTGCTCTTCTTCATATAGGACCCCTGATGTACTTCATATAGGACCCCTGCTCTTCTTCATATAGGACCCCTGATGTTCTTCATATAGGACCCCTGATCTACTTTATATACGACCCCTGCTCCACTTCATATAGAGCCCCTGCTTCGTTGCAAATAGGGCACCTGCTCCACTTCACATAGGGCCCCTGATTTACTTCATAAAGGGCCTGTTCTCTACTTCATAAAGGGCCCCTGCTCTACTTCATGTAGGACCCCTGCTTCAATTCAGACAGGATTCCTGCTCCACTTCATATTGGACCCCTGCTTTACATCCCATCGGGCCCCTGCTCTGCTTCATATTCGCCCCTACTCTACTTCTTTTGGGCCCCTGCTCTACTTCCTATAGAGTCCCTTCTTTACTTCAGATAGGTCCCCTCCTCTACTTCATATCAGAACCCTGCTCTACTTCATGTCAGACACCTCCTCTACCTCCTATAGGGCCCCTGCTCTGCTTCATATTCGCCCCTACTCTACTTCTTTTGGGCCCCTGCTCCACTTCATTTAGGGCCCCTGCTCTGCTTCATATTCGCCCCTACTCTACTTCTTTTGGGCCCCTGCTCCACTTCATTTAGGGCCCCTGCTCTACTTCATATTGGACCCCTGCTCTACTTCATACAGGGCCCCTGCTCTACTTCATATTGGACCCCTGCTCCACTTCATACAGGACCCCTGCTCTACTTCATATTGTGCCCCTGCTCTACTTCATACAGGACCCCTGCTCTACTTCATATTGGACCCCTGCTCTACTTCATACAGGACCCCTGCTCTACTTCATATTGGGCCCCTGCTCTACTTCATACAGGACCCCTGCTCTACTTCATTTAGGGCCCCTGCTCTACTTCATATAGGACCCCTGATCTACTTCATATTGGACCCCTGCTCTACTTCATATTGGGCCCCTGCTCTACTTCATACAGGACCCCTGCTCCACTTTATATAGGGCCCCTGCTCCAATTCATTTAAAGACCCTGCTCTTCTTCATATAGGACCCCTGATGTACTTCATATACAACCCTGCTCCACTTCATATAGAGCCCCTGCTTCGTTGCAAATAGGGTCCCTGCTCCACTTCACATAGGGCCCCTGATTTACTTCATAAAGTGCCTGTTCTCTACTTCATAAAGGGCCCCTGCTCTACTTCATGTAGGACCCCTGCTTCAATTTAGACAGGATTCCTGCTCCACTTCCTATAGGTCCCCTCCTCTACCCCCTATAGGGCCCCTGCTCTGCTTCATATTCGCCCCTACTCTACTTCTTTTGGGCCCCTGCTCCACTTCATTTAGGGCCCCTGCTCTACTTCATATAGGACCCCTGCTCTACTTCCTATAGGACCCCTGCTCTACTTCCTATAGGTCCCCTCCTCTACCTCCTATAGGGCTCCTCCTCTACTTCATATTGAGTCCCTTCTTTACTTCAGATAGGGCCCCGACTCTACTTCATATAGAGACGCTGCCTTACTTTAGATAGAGCCCCTGCTCCACTTCATATAGGACCCCTGCTCTACTTCATATCAGACCCCTGCTCTACTTCATATAGGGCCCCTGCTCTACTTCATATAGAGTCCCTTCTTTACTTCCTATAGGTCCCCTCCTCTACTTCATATAGGGCCCCTGCTCTACTTCATATAGAGTCCCTTCTTTACTTCAGATAGGGCCCCTACTCTACTTCATATAGAGACGCTGCTTTACTTTAGATCGAGCCCCTGCTCCACTTCATATAGGGTCCCTGTTCAACTTCATATAGGGCCCGTGCTCTGCCTCATATAGGGCCCCTGCTCTACATCCTATAGGACCCCTGCTCCACTTCATATGGGGCCCCTACTCTACTTCATACAGGGTCCCTGCTCTGCTGCATATAGGACCCCTGCTCTACTTCATATTGGGCCCCTGCTCTACATTGTATTGGGCCCCTGCTGTACTTCATATAAGGCCCCTGCTCTTCTTCATGTAGGACCCCTGCTCCACTTCATATTTGGCCCCTGCCCCACTTCATACAGGACCCCTGCTCCACTTAATTTAGGGCCCCTGCTCTACTTCCTATAGGTCCCCTCCTCTACTTCCTACAGGTCCCCTCCTCTACTTCACATAGGGCCCCTGCTCTATGTTATAAAGGACCCCTCCTTTACTTCATATAGGACCCCTGCTCTATTTCATATTGGGCCCCTGCTCTACTTTATATATGACCCCTCCTCTACTTCATATAGAGTCCCTTCTTTACTTCAGATAGGGCCCCTACTCTACTTCATAGAGAGACGCTGCTTTACTTTAGATAGAGCCCCTGTTCAACTTCATTTAGGGCCCTTGCTCCACTTCATATCGGATCCCTGCTGTACTTCCTATAGGTCGCCTGCTCTACTTCATAAAGGACCCCTGCTCTACTTCATACAGGACCCCTGCTCCACTTTATATAGGGCCCCTGCTCCAATTCATTTAAAGACCCTGCTCTTCTTCATATAGGACCCCTGATCTACTTTACATACGACCCCTGCTCCACTTCATATAGAGCCCCTGCTTCGCTCCAAATAGGGCCCCTGCTCCACTTCACATAGGGCCCCTGATGTACTTCATATTGGGCCCCTGCTCTACTTCCTATAGGACCCCTGCTCTACTTCATACAGGACCCCTGCTCTACTTCATACAGGACCCCTACTCCAATTCATTTAAAGCCCCTGCTCTTCTTCATATAGGACCCCTGATCTACTTTACATACGACCCCTGCTCCACTTCATGTGGAGCCCCTCCTTTACTTCATATAGGGCCCCTTATTTACTTCATAAAGGGCCTGTTCTCTACTTCATAAAGGGCCCCTGAATTACTTCATGTAGGACCCCTGCTTCAATTCAGACAGGATTCCTGCTCCACTTCATATTGGACCCCTGCTTTACATCCTATAGGGCCCCTGCTCTGCTTCATATTCGCCCCTACTCTACTTCTTTTGGGCCCCTGCTCCACTTCATTTAGGGCCCCTGCTCTACTTCATATAGGACCCCTGCTCTACTTCCTATAGGTCCCCTCCTCTACCTCCTATAGGTCGCCTGCTCTACTTCATATAGGTCGCCTGCTCCACTTTATATAGGGCCCCTGTTCCAATTCATTTAAAGCCCCTGCTCCTCTTCATATAGGGCCCCTCCTCCACTTCACATAGGGCCCCTGCTCCACTTCATATAGGGCCTGTTCTCTACTTCATATAGGGCCCCTGCTCTTATTCAAACGGAAACCCTGCTCGACTTCATAAGGGACCCCTGCTCTACTTCATATCGGGCCTGTTCTCCACCTCCTATAGGTCCCCGGCTATACTTCCTAAAGGGCCCCTGCTGTACTTCATATAGGACCCCTCCTCTGCTGCCTATAGGACCCCTCCTCTACTTCCTGTCGGATTCCAGCTCTACTTCCTATAGGGGCCCTGCACTACTTCCTGTAGGACCCCTGCTCTACTCCTATAGGACACCTGCTCTCGCTCCTGTAGGTCACCTGCTCTACTTCATATTGGGCCCCTGCTCTACTTCATATCGGGCCCCTGCTCCACTTTATATAGGGCCACTGCTCCAATTCATTTAAAGCCCCTGCTCCTCTTCATATAGGACCCCTGATCTACTTTACATACGACCCCTGCTCCACTTCATATAGAGCCCCTGCTTTACTTCAGATAGGGCCCCTGCTCTACTTCATATAGGGGCCCAGCTGAACTTTATATTGGGCCCTTCCTCTACTACCTGTAGGGCTCCTGCTCTACTTCATGTAAGACCCCTGGTCTACTTGCTATAGGGCTCCTGCTCTACTTCCTATGGGCCCCTTGCTCTCCTTCATATTCGGACCGCTTCTCTACTTCATTTCAGGCCCCTTCTCTACTTCATATAGGGCTTCTCCTCTACTTCATATAGGACCCCTGCTCGACTTCATATAGGACCCCTGCTCGACTTCATATAGGGCTCCTGCTCTTTGTCATATAGGAACCCTGCTCTAAATCATATAGGGCTCCTGCTCTACTTCCTAGCGGACTCCTGCTCTACTTTCTATAGGGCTCCTGCTCTAAATCCTATGGGACCCCTTCTCCAGATGGGGCCCAAAAACAAGAACACTTTTCAAAACAAAAGCAAAATACTGTGGATGCTGGAAATCTGAAATGCAAACAGAAAATGCTGGTCTAGCAGCATCGTTGGAGAGAGAAATGTTTCAGTTTGATGACCTTTGATCAGAACTGGGTAAAGTATTAGATTTTAAGCAAGTGAAAAAGGGGAGGGTGGAAAAAGAACAAAAGGGAAGGTCTGTGATAGGGTGGAAGGGAAGATGAGAGACATTAATTGACAAAAGAGTCGGCAGTGCGGGTCCAAAGGGAGTGGTAATGGGACAAAAAAAGAACCAAAAGATGTGTCTAGGGTAGGTGTGTGAATGGCAGAATAATGAACATTTGCCATCTAAATAAACTAAATAGTTGGGGGGAGGGTTCAGTTGCATGGAAAATTAGGAAATCCAAGTTAAAGGAGAAGGTAGGAGTGCAGGTTAGTGATGAGGCTGATTGTTACCAGAAAATAAACGGAAGGTACAGAACGTATGAACCTTATATTGCACCAAGAAATCGTACAAGAGGAGGGAAATTTGATAATAGAACAAACTTAAAATCTTTGTATCTGAATGCATGAAGCATTCGGAATAAAATAAATGAGTTAACAGTGCAAATAGATACAAATGGGTATGATTTAGTGGTGATTACTGAGACGTGGTTGCAGGGGAACCAGGTTTGGGAATTGAATATCCAAGGGTACTCAGTATTTCGGAAGGATAGGCAGGAAGGAAAAGGAGGTGGTGTAGCTTTGTTAGTAAAGGAAGAGATCAATGCTGTAGTGAGAAATGATATAGGCACTGGAGATCAAGACGTAGAATCAGTCTGGGTAGAAATAAGAAATAGCAAGGGAAAGAAGTCCCTGGTGGGAGTAATCTATAGGTCCCAAAACAGTAGTTCCGCAGCGGGGCACAGTATAAACCAGGAAATACTGGGGGCTTGTAAGAAAGGTACAGCAATAATCATGGGTGATTTTAATATGCATATAGACTGGATTAATCAAATTGGCAAGGGTAGCCTCGAGGCAGAGTTCATTGAATGTATTGGAGATTATATTTTGGAGCAATATGTTGTGGAACCAACCAGGGAGCAGGCTATTCCAGATTTGGTATTGTGTAATGAGGTGGGATTGATTAATGATCTCATAGTTAAGGATCCTCTCGGGAAGAGTGATCACAGCATACTAGAATTTCAAATTCAGTTTGAGGGCGAGAAACTGGAGTTCCACACTCGCGTTCTGGAGTTAAACAAAGGTAATTACATAGGCATGAGGACAGATTTGGCCTTAGTGGACTGGGCAGGAAGACTAAAAGGTAGGGCAGTTGATGAGCAGTGATAGATGTTTAAGGAGATATTCAATTCCTCCCAACTAAAGTATATTCCAGAGAGGAAGAAAGATTGTAAGAGGGGAAAAACATCCATAGTTAAGCAAGGAAGTTAAGGATAACATAAAGACAAAACCTACGGCATACCATATTGCAAAGGCTAGTGGTAGGCTGGAAGATTGGGAAACTTTTAAAGATCAACAAAGGGTTACCAAAAAAGAAATAAAAAGAGCAAAGGTAAATTATGAAAGAAAACTAGTGCAAAATATAAAAACGGATAGCAAAAGCTTCTATAAGTATATAAAAGGGAAAAGAGTAGCTAAAGTGAATGTTGGTCCTTTGGAGGATGAGACAGGGGAGTTAATAGAGGGGAACACAGAAATGGTGGAGACACTAAATCAGTATTTTGCTTCAGTTTTCACGATGGAGGACACTAGTACCATCCCAATAGTAACAGGAAATGCAGAGGTTATAGAAATGGAGGAACTTAGAACAATCATCGCTAGGGAAAAAATACTGAGCAAACTACTGGGATTGAAGGCAGACAAGTCCCCAGGGCCTGGAAGTGGCAGCGGAGATAGTGGATCCATTGGTTATAATATTCAAACATTCCCTGGATGCGGGAATGGTTCCAGTCAATTGGAAAAAAATTCAAAAAGGGAGGGAGGCAGAAAGTAGGAAAGTATAGACCAGTTAGTTTAACATCTGTCAATGGGAAATTGTTAGAATCCATTATTAAGGAAGTAATAACAGGACATTTAGAAAATCAAATGCAATCCATCAGAGTCAGCATGGTTTTATGAAGGGTAAATCATGTTTGACTAATTTGCTAGAGTTCTTCGAAGCTGTAACAGGCAAAGTGCATAATGGGGATCCTGTAGATGTAGTATATCTGGACTTACAGAAGGCATTTGATAAGGTGCCGCACAAAAGGTTAATACACAAGGTAAGATCACATGAAGTTCGGGGCAATTTATAAGCTTGGATAGAGGATTGGCTAACCAACAGAAAACAGACAGTCGGGATAAATGGGTCTTTTTCTGGTTGGCAAGATGTAACTAGTGGGGTGCCATAGGGTTCGGTCCTTGGGCCCCAACTATTGACAATCTATATTAATGACTTGGATGCAGGGATAGTAGGTACTATAGCCAAATTTGCAGATGACACTAAAATAGGTGGAATAGTAAGTTGCAATAAAGAAATAAGAAATTTACAAATGGATAGGTTAGGTGAATGGGCCAAAATGTGGCAGATGGAGTTTAACGTGGATAAGTGAGGTTATCCATTTTGGTCTGAAGAATAGAAAGGCAAATTATTATCTAAATGGAGAGAAACTTCAGAGTGCTTCGGTGCAGAGGGATCTGGGTGTCCTCGTGCATGAATCGCAAAAAACTAGTATGCAGGTACAGCAGGTAATAAGGAAGGCAAATGGAATCATGGCATTTATTGCTAAAGGAATAGAATATAAAAGTAGGGAAGTGTTGCTGCAACTGTACAAGGCATTGGTGAGACCACATCTGGAGTATTGCGTACAGTTTTGGTCCCCTTACTTGAGAAAGGATGTAGTTGCATTGGAGACAGTTCAGAGGAGGTTCACTAGATTGATTCCAGAGATGAGGGGTTTGTCTTATGAAGAGAGATTGAGCAGTTTAGGCCTTTACTCTCTAGGGTTTAGAAGAATGAGAGGAGATCTAATTGAGGTATATAAAATGATTAAGGGGATTGACAAAGTAGACGTAGAGAGGATGTTTCCTCTTGTGGGGCAATCTAGAATGAGAGGTCATAGTTTTAGGATAAAGGGTAGCAGATTTAAAACAGAGATGAGGAGAAATTACTTCTCTCAAAGGGCCATCAGTCTGTGGAATTCACTACCCCAGAGTGCGGTAGATGTCGGGACATTGAGTTAATTTAAAGAGGAGATAAACAGATTTTTAATTAGTAAAGGGTTGAAGGGTTATGGAGAATGGGCAGGAAAGTGGAGTTGAGGCCGAGATGTGATCAGCCATGATCGTATTGAATGGCGGAGCAGGCTCGAGGGGCTGAATTGCCTACTCCTGCTCCTAGTTCTTATGTAAAAGCAAAAACAAGGGAAAAACAAAACTAAAATCGAAACCTGCGAAGAAAAAGGAAACAAAATGGCAGCAGAGATTATGGTCTGAAATTGATGAACTCAGTGTTGATTTCAGAAGGCTGTAAGGTGTCTAAGTGAAATATGAGGTACTGTTCCTCGAGCTATATTGAGCTTCATTGAAACACTGCAGAAGACAGAGGACAGTGAGGTTAGCGTGGGAGCAAGGGAGAGAATTAAAATGACAGGCCACTGGAAGCTCAGAGTCATGCTTGCGTACTGCACAGTTCCGCAAAGCAGTCACCTAGTCTGTGTTTGGTCTCCCTAGTGTAGAACAAACCACATTGTTGAGCAGCGAATACAGTATACTAAATTGAAAGAAGTACACTTTTAAAAAAGAGTTTACTTTCATTGGGGCCTGGTGGAGCAGATTAACTGTGTCATTTATCTCATTGCTGTCTGTGGGACCTTCTGGTGCAGAAATTTGCTGCTATGCTTTCCTACATTGCAACAGGGACTACACTTCAAAAAAAGTAATAGATTTGCCGTGAAGTTCTTTGCACAGCTCGAGCACATGGAAGCAATGAAAATGTTTCTTTATTTCTCCTCGCAAAGCACCCAATCAGGCCACAGCTTTAACTAAACAAGTTTGTGATTGTCTTTTGAAGGTAAAGTCCTTTTCTTTAAACAGGTATTTATCTCATTTGTTTGCCATGCACCATTCCCTAGTAGTGGGCAGGCTGATGACCCATTCCTGGGCCTCTTCAGATGCCACTCTGAAAACAGCAAGCTTACTGCCTGCCATCTAGAAAGCCCCAGGTTCAATTCCCTACCTGTGCTGAGTTAATTTCTCCCAGCTTGGAGCAATATAATAACAAAGCACCCTGGGGCTAGGCCAGGGAAGATTGTCCACGGCTGTGCTCCTGATCATTTTGCACTGACTGCTGCTGGTCACGATATGATTGGGCATGACTATAAAGCCTCATGTGGTTGATTAGTTGGCTAACATTCTCTATTTGGTACACATATAATGATTTGTATCATTGGAAACACACTCCAACATGGAGCTGATGCCTTTAGGCGTGGAAGGAAAATATTGGTAAGTCAAGAATAGTAACTGACCCTGTGGTGGCTCTACCTCTTATTTCCCCTCTGGGGAAGGACAGCCCTTAGCACAATGTCTTCCCACTGCAACACTGTCATGATTGGTACCTCAGGTATAGTGTTATTGTGGTATAGTGATATTGAAAGCCAGAGTTTTCCTCTGGGAAATAATTACCAACACTCAACTGTTACTAATGACATTTGTAATAATTTCTTAACCCTGCAGGTCCTGGGGGTCCTCGCTTCAACGCAGAGGGGAGAGTTCTGCCCCATAGCATCCTTGGAAGCTTGGTAGATTTTAAACAGGAATTGCTTGCAAGAGGATTTTCTGAGGTAGAGTATGAGAATACATTGAACCTCCCGATATCAGCTGGCACATGGAGGATAGCTAAGGAAAAGTGGATATGGTTTATATTTCCCAAATGGACTCATTAGGGATCCCTTTGAGTAAATGCAGTTCAAAAGTTAGGCATAAATTTCAACTTAAAGTTGGAACGAGACTGTTATATGTTATAACAAGAAAATTTTTGGAAGGTCTAACCAGTGATGATAGTGACTCATTCTATCTCTGTATGCATGGATATTGATATTATGCATAGTGCTTTGTGTATAGGTGACATTGGCTGATGTACTTGATTCTAAAAGCACTAATTTTATTATATGTGTGATCATCAAGGTGACTTATCGGTGCAGAATAAAGCTCCATAGACTCTGTTCAGGCTAGTTAAGGGTTGTTGCTGCAGAGTTAAGCTCCCTGGACTCTGTCCCAACAACCCTTCTTTCCTCTCCAAAGTCTTTGACTGTGGTGTTGACTCCCAAACCCTTTTTTTTCCACTTCTGCCATAGTACCAAAACAGCTCTTACCAAGGTCGCAAATGACATCCTAATTGACTGTGACACAAATAAACTATCCCTTCTTGACCTTGTCAAACTTCTCGACCTTCTCAACCTGTCTGTAGCCTTTTGCAAGGTTAACCACAAAATTCTGCTTCAACACCTCTGCACCATCGTCTGGCGGGTGGGACTGCCTCCCTGGTTCCATTCTTAGCTGTTCACTCGCAGCCAGAGAATCACCGACAATGGCCTCTCTTCCTGCTCCTGCATCATTATCTCTGGTGTCCCGAAACGAACTATCCTTGGCCCCCTCCTCTTTCTTATCTATATGCTGCCACTCGGTGACATCATTTGAAACCACAGCATCAGTCTCCACATGACACTGATGATATCCAGCTCTACCTCACCATCACATCTCTCAATTGGAGGGGGTGCAGAGGCGATTCACCAGGATGTTGCCTGGGATGGAACATTTAAGCTATGAAGAGAGGTTGGATAGGCTTGGGTTGTTTTCACTGGAGCAGTGAAGACTGAGGGGTGACCTGATCGAGGTGTACAAGATTATGAGGGGCATGGACAGGGTGGATAGGGAGCAGCTGTTCCCCTTAGTTGAAGGGTCAGTTACGAGGGGTCACAAGTTTAAGGTGAGGGGCGGGAGGTTTAAGCGGGATTTGAGGAAGAACTTTTTTTACCCAGAGGTGGTGACGGTCTGGAATGCCCTGCCTGGGAGGGTGGTAGAGGCAGGTTGCCTCACATCCTTTAAAAGGTACCTGGATGAGCACTTGGCACGTTATAACATTCAAGGCTATGGGCCAAGTGCTGGTAAATGGGATTAGGTAGACAGGTCAAGTGTTTTAATGCATCGGTGCAGACTCGATGCGCTGAAGGGCCTCTTCTGCACTGTATTATTCTGTGATTCTGTGAATTCCTGCACTGTCCAACATCGGTGAGTAGAAATTTCCTGCAACTAGATAATGGGAAGACATAAGCCATTGTCTACAGGCCCCATGACAAACTTTGTTCCCTGTCCCTGACAACTGTCTGAGGCTGAATCCAACTGTTTGCAATCTTGGTATTATATTTGACCCCAAAATGAGCTGCATACCACAAACACACACCATCACTAAGACTGCCTATTTCCAGTTCCGTAATATCGCCTGACTCCACCCCTACCTCAGCTTATCTGTTGCTGAAATCTTCATCTATGCCTTAGTTACCTCTGGACTTGCCTATTCTTATACTGGCCTCCAACATTCTCCCCTCCGTAAACTTGAGCTCATTCAAAACTCTACTCCCTGTGTCCTAACTTGATCCAAGTCCCACTCACCTGTTGTTTGTTCCCTTTAAGAATGATGTTCTTTTAAGAACGCTATATGCTAATGAACTAAGTAAAAGGATGCAATCATGTGACTAGAGCCATCGTCACTCTGCACCGTAACACCTTGGATAAATGTTCTTTATATAGTTTGCTCTGTATTGTATATACTAGTTTAGCTGTTAATAAACCTTCTAGAGATCTTCAAGCAACTGGAATCCACGTACTTCATTATGTTGCTGAAAATAACACAAAGAAACTCATGACATGGTGGCAGTGGTGATGAAAAGACAAGGTTTAAGACCACGGGTAAAACAGCAAACAAGGTTTAAAAGCAAAATAGATAACAGAAGAGAAAATTTGAAGCAACAAGTAAAGAAACTTTAAAACAAGTACCTGAAAAGAGTGAAAGAAAGCTACATGCCTTAGAAGGCTGAGAAAAGCTCCACAGAACAGAAGCGTGATTGAAAAGCAAACGATTGGGTGAGTCATTGTATCGACGATTGGGAAATACCAGTAAAAAAAAGCCTTTAAAGAGTTTTTAAAAATTCATTTTCTAAAGGCTCCATGTGAGTAAGAGAAAAAAAGGGGGAAATCCTGAAAAGCGCACAAACTCAGAAAAACAAAGTCTGATGGTGAAGTAAAAAAAGCACAGGAAGCCCCAAATACAGTAACGTCTCCACTAACTCAGCCACAGCTGAAAGAGAAAAAAAAACATTAAACCAGTCAAGCATGAACGAGGTAAATAAACTCTAGCAAAAAAAAGCAACTGGAACTATCGAACAGCTTTACAAATTCCAATAAGCAGCTATGTAAACACTTCAGCAAAGTGCTGAAAGAGAAATAAGCAAACAGGAAACACCGTCAAGCACCTGTTACACTCCATTAAATCCTGACGATAAGAATTCCTTAAAGGGGGACCAGCGCAAAGTTAATAGAACAAGTTTTAAGCCACACATAAATAAGTCATAGAGTTAAACAGCACAGAAACAGGCCCTTCGGCTCACCGTGTCTGTGCTGGCCATCAAGCACCTAACTATTCTAATCCCATTTTCCAGCACTTGGCCTGTAGCTTTGTATGCTATGGCGTTTCAAGTGCTCATCTAAATACTTCTTAAATGTTGTGAGGGTTCCTGACTCTACCACTCTTCGGGCAGTGTGTTCCAGATTCCAGCCACCCTTTGGGTGAAATTTTTTTTCCTCAAATCCCCTCTAAATCTCCTGCTCCTTTACCTTAAATCTATGCCCCCTGGTTATTGACCCCGCGCAAAGGGAAAAGTTTCTTCCTATCTAGTCTGTCAATGTCCGTCATAATTTTGTATGCCTCAATCAGGTCCCCCCTTCAACCTTCTCTGCTCTAAGGAAAACAACCCTCGCCTTTTCAGTCTCTCTTCATTATAAGTCATTATAAGTATAGTGCTGAAGGCACACGCTAAGCTGAACAAAGTTAAATATAGAACAGAAAGCAAAAGAACAGCAGAAGGATGGATATCAAATTTTCCAGCATAAACTGGAAGGCCATTGATATCCTATACAAGTTCAAACTTTTTAAACAAATAATGCAGTTATGCTTCATAGACCAAGCGGTTACAGAACTGGAGAAGCAGGCTGTGAAAATACTGATAGCAGTTAGAAATGAGGAGTTATATAGAATCAATACCTCTGGCTTATTTGAAGAGGACCAGAAAGATCCCGCAAAGATATGGAAAGTGCGAGAAGATCAGCTTTGGGTAAGAGTGAATTTTAGAATTCATCGCCTAGAATTAATGTGCTACAGGCAACAGGCACAGGAATTAATGGAGCAATTCATCAGTAGATGCCGTAGTAAGGGCAACAAATGCAATTCTTCAGAAACTGAGCTGTCAGAACGAATAATGGAGCTGGTGGTTGTCTCAACACCGATTGAAGTGTTTCAAAAATACTTGGAGAAAAAGGTCACAGCATTGACGCTCTGCTAGAAAACGGCAGGAAATATGAAGCCATTCTAGCTTGACAACAGCATCTGCAAGCACTAGTTGAAGCCAACAGTATCGGCACAACAACCAGGTCACAAAAAGCAAGCAATCTGTGTGGTAAGTGTGGTTTGTCCCACTCACCGTGAATTTGTCCTGCATTTCAAGATTTGTGCAAGGCATGCGGTGCCATGTTTTCCATGTTACACCTCTAGAGCTACACCTATAGATATGGGCTTACCGTCATCAGTAGAAATCATGTTTGGCAGACAATTGCGGAGTACTCTGCCAAGCCATCATCTGTCCAAATTCTCCAAGATGCAGGAGACACCGCTCGAAAAACAAGGGAGAATGAAGATGTCCATGACCAACAGGCAGGGGCGGAACCCCCTCAACTACACGTAGGACAAAAGGTCAGGGTCATACATCCCACGATGAGGATGAGGTTACCCACAGAGGTATCCAAAGTATGCAGTGAGCCTAGGTCTTACGAGGAGCAGTGTTGCAGAGGAACCAAAGCCAATTCAGAGATGTGTGATGGTGACAAGAGGGTGTGACGAAACAACAGGACAATAACCAACACATTGACAACACATAGAAACATAGAAAATAGGAGCAGGAGTAGGCCATTTGGTTCTTCGAGCCTGCTCCACCATTCATTGTGATCATGGCTGATCATCCAACTCAGCAACCTGTTCCTGCTTTTCCCCCATATCCTTTGATCCCTTTCGCCTCGAGCTATATCTAACTCCTTCTTGAAAACATACAATGTTTTGGCCTCAACTGCTTTCTGTGGTAGCAAATTCCACAGGCTCACCACTCTCTGGGTGTAGAAATTTCTCCTCATCTCAGTCCTGAAAGGTTTACCCCGTATCCTTAGACTATGACTCCTGGTTCTGGACTCCCACCATCGGGAACATCTTTGCTGCATCTATTCGGTCGAGTCCTGTTAGAATTTTATAGGTTTCTATGAGATCCCCCTTCACTGTTCTGAACTCCAGCGAATATAATCCTAACTGACTCAATCTCTCCTCATACGTCAGTCCCGCCATCCCAGGAATCAGTCTGGTAAACCTTCGCTGCACTCCCTCTACAGCAAGAACATCCTTCCTTAGATAAGGAGACCAAAACTGCACAGAATATTCAAGGTGTGGCCTCACCAAGGCCCCGTATAATTGCAGCAAGCCATCCCTGCTCCTATACTCGAATCCTCTTGCTATGAAAGCCAACATACCATTTGCCCTTTTTATCGCCTGTTGCATCTGCATGCTTACCTTCAGCGACTGGTGTACGAGAACACCCAGGTCTCGTTGCATATTCCCCTCTCTCAGTTTGTAGCCATTCAGATAATAATCTGCCTTCATGTTTTTGCTACCACCTCACATTTATCCACATTGTACTGCATCTGCCATGCATTTGCCCACTCACTCAACTTGTCCAACACGTTTGCAAGCCAAAAACAGCCAAGGGTGAAATCCACATCCCCAGAAGGTTATACTGCAACAAGATCTGGAAGAGCTGTCAAACTACCGAACCGATATATGGACTCTTCAGCTTCTTCAGTCATAGATTTCACAATCCCTGTCTTTATACTTGTAAATTTTATCATCTCTATTCCTATATAACTAATTTTGATCTTATCCAATTTTATGTGTTTTTACTGTAGCATACGAGACTTATCTTTGGAAAGAAAGGGGATGTTGGATGATCACTTTAAGAGTGGCGGCTACCCCTGCTTCAGCTTATCTGTTGCTGAAATCTTCATCTATGCCTTTATTACCTTTAGACTTGACTATTCTAATACATTCCTAGCTGGCCTCCCACATTCTACTATAATAAAAGCAAAATACTGCAGATGCTGGAAATCTGAAATAAAAACACAAAATGTTGGAAATACCCAGCAGGTCTGGCAGCATCTGTGGAGAGAGAAGCAGAGTTAACGTTTCAGGTCAGTGACCCTTCTTCAGAAATGACAAATATTAGAAATGTAAAAGATTTTAAGCAAATAAAACGGGGGGTGGGGCAAGAGATAGCAAAAGAGAAGGTGTTGATAGGACAAGGTCATGGAGAAGAACTGACCAGAAGGTCATGGAACAAAGGCAAACGGTATGTTAATGGTCTGCTGAAAGACAAAGCGTTAGTACAGAGAGGGTGTGAATAGACTGTATAGCACAAAGTTAATGTTTGTGCTTGGAGTGATTTATGCTTTACAGTCAATTCACACCCTCTCTGTACTAACGCTTTGTCTTTCAGCACACCATTAACATTTCTAATATTTGTCAGTTCTGAAGCAGGGTCACTGACCTGAAATGTTAACTCTGCTTCTCTCTCCACAGACGCTGCCAGACCTGCTGAGTATTTCCAGCATTTCTTGTTTTTACTCCCACATTCTACCCTCTGTAAACTTGAGCTCATTCAAAACTCTGCTCCCTGAATCCTAACTTGATCCAAGTCCCACTCACCCATCCCCATTGTGCTTGCTGACCTACATTGGCTCTCAGTTAAGCAATGGCTCGATTTTAAAATTATCATCCTTGATTTCAAATCCCTCCATGGCCTCAGCCCTCCCTGTTGCTGTAATCTCCTCTAGCACTACAGTGCACCCCCCCCCCCACACCTCCCCGAGATCTCTGATCTCTTGCCTCTTGAGCATCCCCAATTTTAATTGGCAGCTTGAGAAAAGCACCACAAATGTACCAGAATTTTGTTGGTACAATTGGTAGTCCAGCTCTATGTTTGAGAATCTTCAAACTAAGGCACTGAGAAGTGCTCACAGGTAAAGTTCTGGTGTTCTCAGTATGAAGTGTGTGCTCTCACCCTGTAGGGACACATTACACTTAGTCCAGAGAGCCTAAGTACACATCTGAGGCTCAGGGACTCCCAAGCATTTGTTACTTGCTGGGTTTTAACCAGTGTAAACCATGCACAGAGCATTAGTAAGCTTCCAGCTGCTTGTCTAGCTGGGACTAGCCCATCAATTAGGCAATGGACATGCAGCAACAACTTATATTTATACAGCACCTTTAAAGTAGTAAAGCATCCAAGTGCTTCACAGGAGCATTATCAGACAAAATTTGACATCAATTCACATGAGGAGATATTAACACAGGTGACCAAATCCTCACTAGATACAGGAGAGGTACCAGACGATTGGAGGTCTGAGAATATTGTACCATTGTTTAAAAAGGGTGCGAGAGATAGGCAAAATAATTATAGGCCGGTCAGTCTGACCTTGGTGGTGAGTAAATTGTCAGAATCTATTCTGAGGGACAGGATAAACTGCTACTTAGAAAGGCACGGTTGATCAGGGATAGTCAGCATGGATTTGTTAAAGGAAGGTCGTGTCTTACTAACTTAATTGAGTTTTTTGAGGAAGTAATAAGAAGGATTGATGAGGGTAGTGCAGTAGATGTGGTCTACATGGATTTTAGTAAGGCATTTGACAAGGTGCCACAAGGCAGACTGGTCAGTAAAATGAAAGCCCATGGGATAAAGGGGAATGTTGCAGGTTGGATCCAGAATTGGCTCAGGGACAGGAAACAAAGGGTAGTAGTCGACGGATGTTTTTGTGAATGGAAAGCTGTTTCCAGTGGCGTTCCACAGGGCTCAGTGTTGGGCCCCTTGCTGTTTGTGGTATATATTAATGATAAGACTTAAATATGGGAGGCATGATTGGGAAATCTGCTGATAGCACAAAAATTGGTTGTGTAGTTGATAGTGAAGAGGATAGCTGCAGACTTCAGAATGATATCATTGGTTTGGTTGAGTGGGCGGAAAAGTGGCAAATGGAATTCAGTCCAGAGAAATGTGAGGTAATGCATTTGGGGAGGGCAAATAAAACAAGGGAATACACAATAAACGGGAGGATATTGAGAGGGGTAGAAGAAGTGAGAGACTTTGGCATGCATGTCCACAGGTCCCTGAACGTGTCAGGACAGGTCAGTCGAGTGGTGAAGAAGGCATATGGAATGCTTTCCTTTATTGGCCGAGGTATAGAATTCAAAAGCAGGGATGTAATGCTGAAACTGTATGAAATGCTAGTTAGGCCACAGCTGGAGTATTGCGTACAGTTCTGGTCACAGCATGACAGAAAGGGCGTAATTGCTCTGGAGAGAGTACAGAGGAGATTTACAAGAATGTTACCAGGGCTCGAAAGTTGCAGCTATGAAGAAAGATTGGATAGGCTATGGTTGTTTTCCGGAGAACAGAGGAGGCTGAGGGGTGACTGAATTGAGGTGTACAAAATTATGAGGGGCCTAGATAGAGTAGACAGGAAAGACCTGTTTCACCTAGCGGAGAGGTCAATTACCAGGGGGCACAGATTTAAGATGATTGGTCGAAGGATTAGAGAGGACATTTGGAAAAGCTTTTTCACCCAGAGGGTGGTGGGTGTCTGGTATTCACTGCCAGGAACGGTGGTGGAGGCAGAAACCCTCAATTCTTTTAAAAGGTACCTGGACATGCACCTGAAGTGCTGCAAGCTGCAAGGCTATGGACCAGATGCTGGAAGGTGGGGTTAGATGGGGCGGCTAGTTTCTATTTTTTTACTTCTCGGCCGGGCAGGAACACGACGGGCTGAATGGTCTCTTTCTGTGCCGTAATTTTTCTATGGTTCTATGGTTCTAGGTAGGTTTTAAGGAATGTCTTAAAGGAGGAGAGAGAGACAGATGAGCTTAGGAAGGGAATTCCAGAGGTTAAGGCGTAGGCTGTTGAAGGCATGTCCGCCAATGGTGGTGTAATGGAAATTGAGGAAGTGCAGGAGGCCAATGTTGGAGGATTGAAGATTTCTGTAGGGCTGAAAGAGTTTACAGAGGTAGCCTTGGAGGGCTTGTTTTTTAACAGGCAAGTTTATCTGGAGCCATGTGGGAAAAAGTCCTCAACTCTTCAGATTGTTTGGTCAGTTATCAATAATCTCCCTGAAATTCAGTAGTCCTGAAGTTCCTAGCTCTGATATCATAGAATCATAGAAAGTTTAAGGCACAGAAAGAGGCTACTTGGCCCATCGTGTCTGTGCCGGCTGAAAAACAATCCACCTATTCTAATCCCACCTTCCAGCATTTGGTCCATAGTCCTACAGCTTACGGCACTTGAGGTGACTATCCAGACTCCTTTTGAATGAGTTGAGGGTTTCTGCCTCAATACCCTTTCAGGCAGTGAGTTCCAGACCCTCACCACCCTCTGGGTGAAAAAGTTTCTCTTCATCTCCCTTCTAATTTTTCTACCAATCACTTTAAATCTATGTCCCCTAGTCACTGACCTCTCTTCTAAGGTGAATAGGCCCTTCACCTCTATTCTATCCAGGCCCCTCAAAATTTTGTACATTTCTATCAGATCTCCCCTCAGCCTTCTCTGTTCCAAGGAGAACAACCCCAGCCTATCCAATCTTTCCTCATAGCTGCATTTTTCTAATCCTGGCAACATCCTCGTAAATCTCCACTGTACCCTCTCTAGTGCAATTACATCCTTTCTGTAATGAGGTGACCAGAACTGCACACAATACTCAAGTTGTGGCCTAACCAATGAGTTATACATTCCAGCATAACCTCTCTGCTCTTATATACCTCGGCTAATAAAGGAAAGGATTCCATATGACTTCTTAACCACCTTATCAACCTGTCCTGCTACCTTCAGGGATCTGTGGACATTCACTCCAAGGTCCCTCACTTCCTCTACAGTTCTCAATATTTTCCCATTGATTGTGTATTCCTTTGCCTTGTTTGACCTCCGCAGATGGATCACCTCACACTTCTCCAGGTTGAATTCCATTTGCCACTTTTCTGACCATCTGACCAGACCATCAATATTTTCCTGCAGTCTCCAGCTATCCTCCTCACTATCTACCACACGGCCAATCTTTGTGTTGTCTGCAAACTTCAGACTTTTACCTTGACTGGATGGCTGGACTTCTGACTTAAAGCTACCATATCTGATCCTGGGTTTCTAGGTGTGACTTTTTGGTGTCAGGCTTGACCTGCCAATACCCTCTACTATTAAACTGAAAGCGCAATTTTAATTGAATGTGGGACTTGGACAGATGTTAAGAATGAAAAGATATTTGTCCAGCTGTGTTTACAAGCAAACAGGAGCCGCTAGGAAAGGCTTCAGGCTGTGAATGTGTCAATACCTAAGATCAGTTGGATAAAGGAGCAGCAATTCACAGTGATGTCATGTTATCTAGAACTATTTGCAGGAAGCTAGTCATGGAAACCTAGGGAGCTTAGAAGAGAAACTATCCAACTGACTTATAATAGCAGAAATATTGTATAAGAGAACAGATGATCAAAAATATATATGACAAACAGGGTGAATTAACTTTTTGGGCTTGGTGTTTCATTAAAGATGATTTATGCTGTTATTGTGTTTTTTTAACATTTATGTAACCATCAAGATGAAAGTTATTAATGCAAGGGAATGGAACATTTCCATTTGAAGCATTCAGTGTTAGCATCAAACACTCCCAGGGCAGGTACAACCCAGGTTAGGTACAGATTAAACTCCCTCTACACTGTCCCATCAAACACTCCCAGGACAGGTACGGCACGGAGTTAGATACAGAGTAAAGCTCCCTCTACACTGTCCCCATCAAACACTCCCAGGACAGGTACGGCACGGAGTTAGATACAGAGTAAAGCTCCCTCTACACTGTCCCCATCAAACACTCCCAGGGCTGGTACAGCACGGGGGTTAGATACAGAGTAAAGCTCCCTCTGCACTGTCCCCATCAGACACTCCCAGGACAGGTACAGCACGGGGGTTAGATACAGAGTAAAGCTCCCTCTGCACTGTCCCCATCAGACACTCCCAGGACAGGTACAGCACGGGGGTTAGATACAGAGTAAAGCTCCCTCTACACTGTCCCCATCAAACACTCCCAGGACAGGTACGGCACGGAGTTAGATACAGAGTAAAGCTCCCTCTACACTGTCCTCATCAAACAAAAAGAGAAAACAAAACGGGTTAGATACGGAGTAAAGCTCCCTCTACACTGTCCCAACAAACTCTCCCAGGGCAGACGTAGGTAAGAAGCAGAGTCACGATCCCTGTATTATGTCCTCTGGAGCTGTACTCTTCACATGAATTGGGGAATTAGCTTGTACTCGGACATCACTAATCCCTTCCTTCATATCCACTGAAACCTGCAATCACTTAGCAAAAAGTAATGCTGCAGGGTTATTACTAAAAAAGATTTTAATATGTTTCAAGAGTGAAATTTTAATGAAGGGATTTACTTTATCTAAGGACCTGTTGGTCTGTTTTATTTGCTTGTTTAGTTCTTAATGGATCATATTTATATTCATTGAATGGTATCTTAATTTCATTTTCTATCACTGACAATAAATGATAGTTTGATGGCAAAAAAATGGGATTGGTAAGTTTGGAGTACTTCCTGTGTGCAATTAGGTGAAACAGCTGCACCTGAGCAGGCTGTGGGAGCTGCAACTGGAGAGGAGAGTGGAGAGAGCTGAAACTTACAACTTCAACTGTGGAACTGTTTCTATTTTGTAAGAACAAAAAAGAGCTGTAAGTTATTTTGGAGGGGTGGGTGTTGGAGCACCAGAGAACTGTTATTTGTTTGGACTGTTGGGGGAGGGAGGAGGCACCAGAAGATCCAGGATGGGGCTGCCAAATTCTATAGGGAGCCCCTGTACTTGTGCTTGTGTTTCTCTTCCATCCTGCACAAAGGGGGTCCCTCCCCACCCCCAACTGTGTGGCTCAGGACGGCAGGAGCTGCCAGCTGAAGAAAGTCTTCATACAACAGTATGAAAAGGAGAGAACCAGGCAGCTCCAGCCGACCCGGGCAAAGAACCCTCCCCAGACTGGAAGACTGGTCTTTGGACTCTGCAGTAAGGTGCTCCAACCACCAATCGTACAGCAACATCCTCGCAGCCTTTTTGTCACTTCCATCACTTGGCCACCTATCCTCTCCTCCTTTTCCTTTTCACCCCTATCTTCCTCTACTCCCACCAATCCCACCCCCCCCCCCCCATCATATTCATTAAGTTTAAAGAAAAACTTTTATTTGCTTTGTTTCTGAGAGGTGGGTGTGGCTCTTGGACCCCATGGCAAACCCCTGTTCGCCAGTGGTGGGGCATTCTCGCACTTATGATGCTGCGGTTGCTGCAGCTGCATCTGTTGCCCCGTCACCTTTGTGCTGATAACATCTAAGCATGGGGTCAAGAGCTATGTCCACCCCAACATCTCAATAGAGGCATGTGTGAAAGCAATGGCCGAGGTTGTCAGCCCCTCGGCCATTGTTGCTGCCTCTAAAATGTACAGGATGGCTGTGTTTTTCCTGAAGACCGCGTGGGTGGTGTCCCTGGCTCTGAGCAAGGGGCTCACTGTGGGCGGGACCTTTCTGCCAGTTGACCCCCCCCGGAGGCCACTGTACAATGAGTCATTTTGTATAATGTCCCACCCTTCATTCCCGGTGAGCTCCTCCTTCCCCACCTGCACCATGTGGGGGAGGTAAGGACAGGGCTCATCCCAGTCCCGCTCGGTCTTTGGGAGAACAGCCTCTGGCATGTATACTCCTTCCGTCGTCAGCTCTTTATACATCTGGCGCTGGAGGAGGTTACAGAAAGCCAGTTTAATGTGGAATACTGGGGGCAGCCTACCGTGTCTTCTGGACCTCGGACGGGGTGCAGTGTCATGCCTGTAAGGGGGTGGGGCATGTTCAGAAGAGCTGCCCCAACCTCCACGCTGCCAACTCCACCTCAGTGGCCCAGGGTGGCGCCGCTGCACCTCCCCCTACTCCCCCAACACTTGCAACAACTGCCGCTCAGGTGGTTCCGGAGGCCTTGGTTTTCACGGCCTCTGATGGGGAGTGGGAGACCCATCGAGTCGAAGAAAGACACAGCGCAGGTCGAAACACCCAAAGGTGGCCCCCTGGAAACAGAACAACCTGAGCCTGAGCTTAGCCCTAGGCCCAATCCAGGGGAGGCCACGTGCCCCGCGGCTGAGCTCTGGCCCAAAGGATCTCGGCAGGGGGTCGCGGAGGTAGAAGCAGACTGAGATGGAGGTCTCTGAGCCTCCACGCCCCTCCCAGAATAAGAGGGGGAAGTGCCCCTCCTCTGAAGAAGGCCCTGAATTACAAGGTCCATCTCCTGGTGCAGTTCCTTGGCTCCCCCCCTCCACCTGCACCATGAGGGCCAAAAGCCCTGGATGGGAATCCTCCATTCCTTGGAATGGGGCAGAGGGAGATGCCCCTGTAATCTTAGCTACTCCCGAGGTGGGGGGCTCGTCTGTGTTGGGGAAACCTGTGGACCCCATGGGAGAAATCTCTCCTTTGGTCAATGGATCGGGTGTCCTGGGTGGGGGCGAGACCTGTGAGGGTCGACCTCCCAGCAGCCTGATGCTACCACCCAGGATGTACCTGACCCTGAGGCCAATTTGCATATGTCCCCTCTGCTGGGTCTGTGGGCACTGGCTGAGTGGGAGATTCCCTCCCGTCTCTGCCTGTTGTCTCGGCTCTTGCTGGATTTCTCGAGTCGGGAACTTCCATCGGAGCTGGAGGGGGGTTCTGAGCCGTTGGCATTCATAGGCTCCAGCCAAATAGGTGAACCCTGAGAGGACTCCTCCGCCATCGATCTTGGAGGTGGGACCAGCTGGTTCGGCGGGGTGACTTCCCCACAGTGAGTGGTGGGTGTGTCAGCTGCAGTCAGTGACGACCCAGAGGAGAATGGGGACTCGGTGTGTGGCCAGTGAGGCGGAGGACTCCCTCGTGCCTCCTGCCGAGCCTTCTCTCATTCCCACCACGGAACTCTGGGACTCCCTCGTGGCTTGCAGGGGTTGCCACAATAAACTTCAGCTGGCCCTTGGCCAGTGGTCGAGTTTGGCGCTGATCATCCGGTCCATCCAGGCCGCCCTCAAGAAGGTGGGAAAGGGCGCAAGCATGAAACTGGTTGAGAGGCGCCGGGTTAAAGAGTTTCTCAATGGGTTGCTGGGGGAGTGGAAGGCGAGGTGCACTTCCGCTCCCTCCTCACAGTGAGGTGATGGTGACGGGATCAAAGTACTTTTGACATGAAGATAACCATATCCAGCCTCAACATCAATGGCAGCAGGAAGTCTGCAGATTTCACAATCTCTCAGTCCTCAGGGAAGGAAGGTTTGCGGTGAGGTTTCTGCAGGAAACCTGCACCGTTACGGGAGATGAAGCCACCTGGATGCTGGAGTGGCAGGGTGAGGTCTACATGAGTCACCTCACCCCTATTTATCATGGGGTGGCTATCTTGTTGGCCCCAACTTTTTAGCTGGAGATCTTGGGGGTCAAGGAGCTTGTGCCAGGCTGCTTGCTCCACCTCACCGTTCGCCTGGGTAGCAGGGGCTTGGGCATGTGGAGCGCTCGGATGTGGCGTGGCCGTCCGTGTTGCTATCTGGCGGCATGGGGAAACCCCAGTGGAGGTCTCTCTACGTGGGAGTCCTCCTCCTTTACATTGGGGACTTGGGATGGAGGGTGCTGCACAGGGCTGTCACATGCAATAGACTTTTAAGTAGGTTCACGGACTCCCAGGCCACCTGTAATTTCTGCAGCCTGGACAAGTCCGTGTTCCATGTTTATATGGAATGTGCGAGGTTACAGCCCCTGTTTGAGTATTTAAAGGGGCTGCTCCTCATGTTTTGGTTGCACTTCAGCCCCATGCTCCTGATCTTTGGGCACCCGGTGCGGAGGGGCCTGGGCCGGGAGGAGGATCTCCTCGTCGGTCTGCACCTGGGCCTGGCCAAGGTGACAATTCAGAGGTCCAGGCTGTGGGCAGTCAGGGGGTCCTTCTGCCCTGATTGCCTGCCCCTCTTCTGAGGTTACGTTCGAGCCTGGGTTTCCCTGGAGAAGGAGCATACAGTGTCCGCTGGTACGCTTGAGGCCTTCTGCGACCGGTGGGTACTGCAGGGACTGGCATCATTGACACCGAGAATGGCATTTTAATTTGAGTTTTGTTTTATTTATTCTATTTTAATAAAGTTATTTTATAAAATGTATATAAGGGGAGCCTGGGAATAAAGGCCCTCTCGGCAAATAATATCTAAAAGGGGCCTGGGGTATAAAGGCTTCTTCAGAATTAAAAAAAACAGTGTTAGATGCTAGTGTTCAAGCTCCATCTACATTAAAAAAAGAAGAAAAAAGCTGGGTTAGATACAGAGTAAAGCTCCCTCTACACTGTCCCCATCAAAAGCTGCCAGGGCAGGTGCAGCGTGCGTTAGATACAGAGAAAATCTCCCTCTACACTGTCCCATGAAACACTCCCGGGGCAGACAGTAAACAGGTCAGATGCAGAGTAAAGCTCCCTTTACATTGCCACAACATTGTGTCTGCACTACAATCTTAGAATTTCTGCCCCTATAGTGTGACATTTTCAATCATTTATATAGCACCTTATCATGAAAATGATTTAGTGCAATTTCAGTGACAGCTTTAGCACAGTTACTGGTACTCTGGCCTCTGAGCCAGAGGGTTGTGGTTTTGAGCTTCATTCCAGTGATCTAAGCACATAATCTAGGTTGACAATTCAGCGCAGATGGCATCTGTCAGATATGTTAAATTGAGGCCCCAATCTATCATTGCAAGTGGAGATAAAAAAATCCCTTATTGTTATTCAATATGACGTGCTGGCCAATATTTATCCCTAAACAAACATGAAAAACAGATTATTTCGTCATTATCACATTGCAGTTTGTGGGACATTATTGCAAATTAATCAGTGTATTTCCCTACACTACAACAGTGACTACAGTTCAAAAGAATTGGCTGTGAAAATTTGGCACCTACTTTGAATGTGACAGCTGCTATATAAATGCAAACACTTTCTGTACTTTGTGGAGAGTAATGGCTGTTGTTTCGCCATTCCTGCACAATTTGTTTTGTGGTCTATCAGAGTATGATTGGCATTTTAGTACCTATTTGAGCTGATTGGAGGATAGCTTTGTGCTATGGGCCCATAGCCATTAGGTTCTGTATTGAGATTGCCAGATTTATTTATCATTCAGTATACAACAATGCACACCATCTTGTCCTTGTAGAAGGCACTGATTAGACTACATTTGGCATACTGCATCCAGTTTTGGTCTCCTCACATGGTAACTGATAAAGAAGACTTGGAAAAAGTCCAAAGGAAGGTCACTAGAATGATCCCCAGTTTAGTTATTCAGAAAGGTCTAAATGGCTGGGGCTATTGTTTTAGTAGTGCATAGACTTGGGGGAATTTAATGGAAGTCTACAAAATTGTTAAAAAGCTTGATTATGTTCCTCTTGTGAGGCTAAACAGCTAGATCGGTTGGGGAAGACCAGAAATCAATCTATAAGTTCCTTAAGTTTAGATGTTAGACAGTTCCTCATTTTCCAGAGCATAATAGACCACTGCACACCTTCAAGAGAGCATTGGACCAATTCCTGATTGGAAAAAAGAGCATGACTTATAAAGGTAGGTAACCTTAGGATGACAAGGTGCTATATACTAGTTTTGACCACCGAAGATGGTCGAAGAGGAATTTCCCGATTTTCTTTTTGATTAACATTGTTTCTTTTATCCAGTTTCTTTTGCCTCTCCCATGGGATTACATGACCAATGGTAGTTGGGTGGGTAGGTGGGTGTGTGAGTAGGTGGGTGTGTGTGGACAGGTGGGTATGGGTAAGAAGGTGGTTGTGCGAGCAGGTGGTTGTGTAAGCAGATGGATATGTGGGCATGTGAGCAGGTGGTAATGTATGTGCAGGTGGGTATGTGTGGACAGGAGAGTGGGCTGAATTTTATGGGGCCATTGGAGACAGGATGGGAGGTGGGAAGTCGGGGGGGGGTGGGGCGGTGCCATGAAATAGCGACGGAAGGCAGATGGCGGAGTATCCATTGCCTTCCTGTCACCATGCAATTTTTTTTCAGAGGCGGGAAAGGCTGAAGACAGCTTTCCCACCCAGAGGCCAATTGAGGTAATTTACCACTTAAGGGCCTCATCCCCCCCCCGCCGTTGGTATTTTACCAATGGCTGGTGGGAGCCCACCAAGTGGGGAGTTCGCCCAGTAAAACAAGGCGGCCTCCATGGGGGGTTCAGGGGGCCTCCTCCGTGGGCAATCTGTGGTCCATGGAGGTCCCCCAGCAGCAATGGTTATCCCTCCGCTAACACCAACCCCGCGCCCCCCACCCCCCACCACACCTTCAATGATTACCCTCCCCCACCCCACCCTCGCTGGGGTCTGTTGGATTGGCCCCAATGACTGGCACACTTACGTGGACTCTGGGTTCCAGCGCAGGTCCTGGTCCCGGGCCTCTTGCAGTACCCTCTCAATGGCCAGCAGCTCTTGGAGGCAGGATCCCAGTCCTTAAAGGGATGGGGACCCCGGCGCGGGAAGCTGATAGCCCGAATGCCATTAAATAGAGCTGTGTGGGGGGGGGTTGTCTCCAAAGGGCTGCTGCAGAGTACCTCTTGCTTTTTGGGCCTGTCATTGAATGTGCTGGCTCCTGTGTGTGCAGGTGGGTGTGGCTGGGTAGATGGGTATGTGAACAGGTGCGAGTATGTGGGTAGGAGGGTGTGGGTGGGTATGGGGAATGCCTGGGAAGATGGGTATGTGAGCAGCTGGTATGGGTGGGAAGACAGGTAACTGTGCCTAGTCATGATGCTCTGAGTGTTGCAGTTCTGTGACCAGCTGATTGTTTCATGCTAATCGATTCTGAACGTCCCTATTTCATATATACCTTTACAACCTGAGAGACTTTCATCCTACTGCCACTTTGAGCCCAGGTCCCAGAGGTGAAAGGGCAATATGACCCACTGAACCACCTGTTATTGCTATTTCAGGTACAGGTCTGTTCCATTCTCCAGCTGCACTGCACTAGCTGCACTGGCCCAGGGTTTACTTGCAGAATGCTTGTCCACTTAAACTGCTATTTCCTATGCCCCTTAGATGGCCAACGCAATCTCTGAACGCCATCCTGCTGAAGCCATGCCCCAGAAGTTGCAGATATATGAAAAGAAGCACAAAGACATCATTTATGCCAAGTCGCAAAATCAGGACCATGCCTTGGCAAACTGGCAGTGGCACATGGCAGAGAGGAAGAGGACACAGCAACTGATCTCAAGTAAGTGAGTCTTAATGAAGCTAGTCACAGAGGTCGATGTCTTGCTTTACAAGCTAAGAAATGCTCATTGTCAATCTTTTTCTCACACTGCCAAATCGCTCTATCCTCTCCAAGGCCTTGACATCGTGCTCAGAACTATACACAATACTCCAGCTGAGACCTAAAGAGCAATTTCTTATGGTTTAGCATGACTTCCTTGTTTTTGTATTCAGTGCCCCTATTTACAAAGCCAGATATCCCATATGCTTTGTTAACCAACTCATCAACTTGCCCTGACACCTTGAAAGATTTGTGAATATGCATCACCAGGTCCCTCAGCTCTTGCATCCCCCTCAAAATAGTACCATTTAGATTATACTGTTACTCCTCCCAAAGTGCATTAGTTTAGTGATACAGCACTGAAACAGGCCCTTCGGCCCACCGAGTCTGTGCCGACCATCAACCACCCATTTATACTAATCCTACACTATTCCCATATTCCTACCACATCCCTACCCGTTCCTATATTTCCCTACCACCTACCTATACTAGGGGCAATTTATAATGGCCAATTAACCTACCAACCTGCAAGTCTTTTGGCTTGTGGGAGGAAACCAGAGCACCCGGAGAAAACCCACGCAGACACAGGGAGAACTTGCAAACTCCACACAGGCAGTACCCAGAATTGAACCCAGGTCGCTGGAGCTGTGAGGCTGCGGTGCTAACCACTGCGCCATTGTGCCGCCCACTTATCCGCATTAAATTTTGTCTGCCATGCGTTGGCTAATTTTGCCTGTCTGTCTATGTCCTCCTGAAGACTGCTACTGTCCTGCTTACCATTTACTGTGCTGCCACATTTTGTATAATCTGCAAGTCTGGAAATGTTACTGCTATAACCAAATTCATGCTACTTATATATAACAATAAAAGCAATCCTCCTGACACAGACCCCAAGGGGACCCATTGCATCCTTTTCTCCAGTTAGACCAACATCTGTTCATCATGACTCTTTACCTGCCATGCTTTAGCCAATTTCGTACCCAAGTTACTACCGTCCCTTTAATCCCATGTGCTTCTATTCCCTAAACGGGTTTGTTATGTGGTATTTTATCAAATACCTTTTGAAAGTCCATATACACAACATCTACTGCCCGACCTTCATCGACTCTTTTTGTTATTAAATCAAAGAACTCAGTCAGGTTATCCAGACAAATCTGTGCTGGCTGTCCATACTTCTCCAAGTAAGAATTCATTTTGTTCTTGACATTGACCTTTAGTAGTTTTCCCAACACTGACATTAGACTGACTGACTATAGTTGCCAGGTCCTCTCCCCTTTTTTTGCATAGAAGTATAACATTTGCATTCCTCAAGTCTCTGGGAGCAGTTCTGAAATTGAATTCAATAACACTTGTAACTTGCGGCCTGCATCAGAATAAACATGTGGACTTGAGGCACTAGCTGAGGTGGAAGAGGATAAAAGAGAGAAAGAGAAGGAGTGGGGGGAACAGCACGGACCTGATTGGAGACACCAGCAGAGACAGCAGAGGATAAAAGGGAGCAGGGGAACAATGTGGACCTGATCGGAGACACCAGCAGCAGTGGTGGGAGAGGATAAAAGAGAGAGAGGGACGGCATGGACCTGATCAGTGTATTTCCAAGTAAGCAAGGAATAATGTCAGAGGACAGCTGGTAGGTGATTGGCTGGTGAGTATTAGGGTTTTTTTAAAACTAGGGCAGTGGTTTAAACTAGGACTGGGAAACTATAAAGTACTGTATCAAATTTATAGCTTAATTAGTTAAACTAATTAATAAAATTTCACTTGGGGTAAGTATAACAATAAGGAAATTAGTAAGTGTGTTAGCACAGAGCAGGTCTGGAGGCATTAATTAAAATTAATAGTTTATACAAGGTATTATCTAGATTCTGAAAGAGGGAATAGAGATTTTTCTTAGATCATGGATGGGCAGCTGCAACCCGTTGCTTGTAATTCCTGTGCCATGTGGGAACTTCGGTACACTTCCTGAATCTTGGGACACCATGTGTGTAGGAACTATCTTCAGCTGCTTGAGCTCGAGCTCAGAATTTCTGAGCTAGAGGGGCATCTGGAGTCACTGCGGAGCATCAGGGAGGATGAAAGTTTCCTGGATCATATGTTCCAGGAGGTGGTACCGCACAAGCAGTGAGAGTTCAGAATAGTAGATGGGTGGCTATCTGGAAGAGTTGGAAGAGGCAGGAGGTGCAGGAGTCTTTGGGGGTGTGTGCCACTCTCAAACTGGTACTCAGCATTGGAGACTGCTCGGAGTGATAATACCTTGAAGGAGTGCAGTCCAAACCATGGCACAAATGGGAAAGGAACTGCACTGGAGGGGACAGCAAAGAGTAGAAAGTAAATTGTTATAGGAGATTCCATAGTTAGGAACCAGACAGGTATTTTTGAAACTGTCATTGGGAGTCCTGCATGGTGTGTTATCATCTTGGTGCGAGGGTGAAGGATGTCATGAAGAGGGTGCAGAATATTCTGCAGGGGAAAGGAGTGAGCCAGAAGTTGAGGTACACTTCGGTACCAACAACATAGAGAGAGCAGGTATTAAAATCCCATGGTAAGATTTTCATAGAAGCTAGGGAGGAAGTTAAAAAATAATAAAAGGTAATAATCTCTGGATTACTGCCAGTGCCACGTGCTAGTGAGAGTAGAAATAGGAAGATAGAGAGGACCAATGTGTGACTTCAGACATTGTACAGGAGGGAGAGCTTCAGATTCTTGGGACATTGGGACCAGTTCTACGGTAGGAGGCACCTATTCAAAAGGGATGGGTTGCACCTCAACAGGACTGGGACCAATGTCCTCATGGGGAGGTTCACTAGTGTGGTTGGGGGTGGAGTTTAAACTAAATTGGCAGGAGGTTGGGTCCCAGCATACAGAAGTAACAAAGAGGAATAAGGAGTGAGAGTATTAGATAATACTAGAGAAGGAAGTAGTACCATATTAGATAGCAGCAGACTAAGAAGGACGACGAAGAATACAAAGATAAGTTTAAAATGCATGTACGTAAACACACAAAGTATAGTGAATAAGGTTGGTAAGCTGCAAGCACAAATAGCCGTGTGGAAATATGATGTAGTGGCAACAACGGAAACATGACTTAAAAATGGTGAGGACTGGGCACTTAATAATCAAGGATACAAAGGGCTGAATATTACCGACCACCTCCACCCCCCCCAATGTCAGGGGTCGTGGCAGGGGTGGCTATAAAATGGCTCCGGGAGAGGCCCGCCATGCTCCCTGATGACGGGAAGGCCCCGCCTCATATTACCGGCAGCGGCGAGGCTTCATGACAACGTGCCCGCCACTTGGCGATGGCAGCCACATTTAAATATGTTAATTAATGTTGATTAAGGAATTAATAACGTACCTGGCCCCGCCGGCCATCCTGCTCCGATATTGCAGTTAGTGGCCGGCACTCCCGCACCGTCGCTTCTACGCCCAGTATTGTAAGGTGAAACACTAGTGGGGAGGGGTGAGGAGGTAAGTATATCAAGTGCGAGAGTGGGGCAGCAGGGTCAAACTTACCTGATTGGTCTAAAGGGTGATGGGAAGGGGTAAAGTTTAAAGTTTCTTAACATTGGTGGGGGTGGGGGGGAAAGGTCAGATCGCAATCAGAGTTCACTTGCCAACCAGTCAGCACTCTCTTCTCATATAGTATAAATTTGTTGTTTTCCCTTACATTGGTGTTCTTGTGGATTGTCCTGATGAGTGCAAGACGCAAAGCTTCAACATAATAACTCTATTTTCAGCAATACTGAAGTTCTGTACTACCAATCTCTGGATTATTACCTGAGCCATATGCAAATTAGCATAGGAATAAGCAGATTGGAGAGGCGAACATGTGGCTGACGGAGTGGTGTGGGAAAGAAGGATTCCATTTCATGGGACACAGGCACCAGTCCTAGGGGAGGAAGGAGTTGTACCATTGGGATGGGTTCCACCTGAACTGGGTTGGGACCAGGGTCCAAACAAAAAAGATAAATAGGGCAGTCACAAGGACTTTAAACAAGTAAATTGGGGAGAGGGATCAAGTGCAAAAGGTAATTTAGATAATAGTTTCAAAACAAACAAAAAGAGAGTAGAGTAACAGTGAGAAATTGTGCTTTAAGAACCACAGGTAAAAGGAAAACTAAAAGATGTCAAGTAATTAAACCAGGAGAGAGAAAAAGGAAACGTGTGAGTAAAACACTAGAGCAGAAGAACAGGTTAGGGTGGGTGGCCCAAATAAACCTGCTTTATACAAATGCAGAGAGTATAAGGAACAAATTGAACGATTTACAGGCACAAATTCAACTTGGAGGGTATGACATGGCAACTGTTACTGGGACATGGATGCAATACAGTCAGGACTGGGAACTCAATATGCCAGGTTATAATAGTAGGGAAAAATGGTAGAGAGGAGGAGTAACCTTAATGATTAAGAATGAAATAATTTCACTGGTATGAGTCGATAGAATGAGAGGTAAGCAGGCAGTGGAGATTTTATGGGTAGAATTAAGAAATAGAAAGAATTCAAGACTGTAGTGGGAATTGTGTATCGGCGCCCCTGGTAGCAGCAATAATGTGGATGCTGAGATTAGAGAAGCATGTTGCAGAGGCAGTGGTTTAATGGAGGATTTTAACTTTCATATAGATTAGGATAAGAAGATTAGCACATCAAAAAGATAGTGAATTTCTTGATTGTGTCCGAGATAGTTATCTGAAACAATATGTCCTAGAATCAACAAGGCGGCAGGGCATATTAAATTTAGTAATGAGTAATAAGCCAGATTTAGTTAACAGCCTGAGGGTGCATGAAGATTTAACTAATAGTGATAATAATATGATTGAGTTCAATGTAGTGTTTGAAAAGGAGAAACGGGAAACAGCTACTAAGATTCTAGATTTACACCCAGTGATGGTGAGATACCACGTACATAGGCCCTACATCCCAATGACTGGCAGATCATATCAAACAGCACACCCTTCAGCTGTTCACAATAGGGAGAGTACTGACCATACTCAACCAGCCCGTACTTGCAAAACTCAAAACACAATGTCTAATGTTAGATGTGATTTCGCGATTGGACAGCACTTACTGAACAATCCTGAGTGTGCTAAGAATTACACTAACAGCCAGTCAGTCTCGCAATGTGGCTCATTTACGCTTGCTCGAAGCTACATACATTCATGCACAGGGATCTGTCCTCTGCAGGCAATGCCTTGACCAATCAGAGTCAAGCTGCCTGGTTTAAATTTCAAACAAAGCTTGGCAGTTAACTGTCAGTCATCATAAACTGGTGCATTCTCCATGGCAATGCCTCTATGAATCAGAGTCTACTTGCCAACCAAGCAGCACTCTCCTCATACAGCATAAATTCGTTGCGTCCCTTACATTGGCATTCTTGCGAATTGTCCTGATGAGTGCAAGATGAAAAGCTTCGAGAAAAGCGTCTCTGTTTTCAGCAATACTCAATTGTGAAAAGCTAGAAACAGTGGAAGTCCAAAGAGATTTGAGGGTCCAGGTACATAGAAAATCAAAATGCCACGAAATGTACAGAAAATAATCAAAAAAGCTAATGGGATGCTGGCCTTGATACCCAGCGGAATGTAATACTAATGGGTAGAAGTCATGCTTCAGCTGCAAAGCTGTGGTTAGACCACACCTGGAGCACTGTGAGCAGTTCTGGGCACCACACCTTAGGAAGGATATATGGCCTGGGAGGGAGTACAACGTAGATACCTGGATCCCCAAGCAGTAAATTATGAGGAGAGATTACACAACTAGGGTTGTATTCCCTGGAATTTAGAAGGTTAAGGAGTGAGTTGATCAAAGTTTTCAAGATATTAGTGAGACCAGGCAGTATAGATAGAGAAAAATTATTTCCGCTGGTTGGGGAGTCTAGGACTAGAGAACATATTATAAAAATTACAGCCAGCTTTTCAGAAGTGAAATTAGGAAACACTTCAATATACAAAGAATGGTAGAAGTTTTGAACTCTACACAAATGGCAGTAGTTGATAGATCAACTATTAATTTTAAATCTGAGATTGATAGATTTTTGTTATTCAAAGATATTAAGGGTTATGGAGCAGAGGTGAGTATGTGGAGTTAGGTCACAGATCATCCATGATCCCATTGAATAACGGAACAAGCTGGAGGGGCTAAATGGCCTTCTTCCCATGTTCCTAAAATGAAAGCGATCAGAGGATCCAGATTGAGAACAAATTGCAGCTATTGCAAATTGCTCAGTGGTAATGAGTAAAGCAAATCAGATGTTGGACTGTATCAAAAGATCAGTGTTAAACTGAAGAAGTGAGGTAATTCTGCCACTTTATAAATCATTAGTGCACCACACTTAGAATACTGTGTTCAGTTCTGGTCAGCAGAGTATTCAAAGGATCTTGTAGCAAGTGAGTAAGAGGTACATCTATGAAACAGGCTCCCTAGAGAGATGATGGCAGCAGAATAGTTTTTTTTTCAAAAAGAAGGATCTTAGGTCACAGGATGTAAGTAGTTGGAAACCTGGCCTGTAGTATGTTTGGGAGGAACAGGTGTTTCCAAAGTTCATCCATTTCTGTTGCAATATGCCAGGATGATAGATGGTGAGGTAGCTGAATCTTGGTCATTTTACATGTAACAATTCTTATGTTCTTAAATGCAACCTTGCCAGTGTCACCTACATCCAGAGAACATTTTTTTTAATTGCTTATGAGTGTTATAATATTACTGCTTATATTTTTACTCTTAGGCTTTGCAAAAAGGCCTCATGAATAATCCTAGAATTCGGCTATTCTCTGTGCAGATCTCCTTGACGAGCCAGTTGAACACCTAGTGATGAATCAAAGTGAGGATATTGGACAGGCGAGACAGCAGTCTAATCTCATCGATCAGACCATGGCAGCTCTGGGTTCTGGAAAGGTTAGCAAAGGTTTCCATCCCTTTCATCCATGGCATCCCAAGGTGCATTGGAGCAGCAAATATTCTGTTCCTGGCTCAGGGTATACACTGCCTCCTGTGAGCGGCGCTGGGGATTCACTCCCTCCTGTGAGGGGCTCTAGGGATTCACTCCCTCTGGTGAGGGGCTCTGGAGATTCACTCCCACCGGTGATGGGCTCTGGATATTCACTCCCTCCTGTGAGGGGCTCTGTAGGTTCACTCCCTCCTGTGAGGGGCTCTGGAGATTCACTCCCTCCGGTGAGGGGCGCTGGGGATTCACTCCCTCCTGTGAGGAGATCTGGGGATTCAGTCCCTCCTGTGAGGGGCTCTGGGGTTTCACTCCTTCTTGTTAGGGGTTCTGAGGTTTCACTCCCTCCTGTGAGGGGCTTGAGCTTCATGGTTGGACTGCAGAATGCTGCTGACCAGGGTTATTATGTGTGTTGTGACCCAAATGAAAAGAAAGAGGTCACCTTGCTCTCTTCTGATTATTTCAGGGTTACTGTATAGGGAGTGAGTTTTGGTCCCTGCCGCCAAGAATTGGAGATGAGTTAAGTGGAGTGATGACGACGTTAACACAGACAGAACGTGGATTCCCACCACCCATCGCTCACATCGGGAAACCTTGGACCATCAAACAGGAGACAGGTACTTTCCGAATACAAGTGCTGTGATTGGAAAACTTAAAATTCCAGGTTTCAGGAATTTAACTGATGAGAAAAAGGTTCAATAGGTTTGGTTTGATTTCTTTAGAGAAGCAGAGACTTGGATATTATGGAATTGAAGTTTTCAGCATTTTGAAGGGCACAGACTGATCAAGATGGATGAGACTCATTATCAGTTTCCAACAGGCATTCCCATTTTTTTGGGTTGGTGGATCAGTAAACATCCACTCTCTCCTGGTCTTGACAAACTCGAATTCTCCCTGGTCTTCGCACTGAATTTCAGGCCCCAAGATGTGCACATTCCATCCAGTGACATTTACACATTGCAGAGCATCACAAGAGTAAGTTTTTTGCATGTCTATCTCAAAGCCCCATTTACAGCAGGAAAAGAGGGGAGGTTTGGAAATTCAGGTTTGTTTTAAGGAGATCAGATTGTCTTGTGGCTACAGCTGTGCATCTGTTGCTGCCTTTGTCTCTTGTGTTTGTATAACTTCTTATACCTTCTTATGAGGTGATTCTTGACAATTTTTCTGAACTAGGATGCTGGAGGAGCTGCCAGGTGATATTGTATAAGAATGTAGGGAAGAACCACATTTTTTAGAGCATTTAACCATTTTATTTCAGATCACAGGTTTTTTTTCTCTTGAATCATTTTGAAAGAAAACTAACTTAGTATAAGAGACGTAACTCAGATGATGGCCTGTACTTATCATTGTTACGACCAGGTGAGAAAGGTGTCTCTTTCAGCCTTCACCTGGTCTTATTGTAACAGGATTTAAATTTTTAAACACACTGTGTTTTGATATTCCCTCTTTGTAAATCCTGTTCACCATTTTCCAATTATAAGGCAAAGAAATGAGCACAAACAGGCCTTCTAAGGTTTAAAGAAGAAAAGTGAAATTTATTGAAAACTTAAACTCTAATTCGGTTAACGCCTATGGATACACGCCGCGCCCCACGCTAGCATGCATATGCACATACAAATGGAAACAGAAAAGAGCAGAAGAAAAATAAAGTGAAGAGGTTTGAGGCAATATCAGAAGAGTTTCTTGTTACTGTGCTTCGAGCTCACTGTGGTCCTTATATAGATAGTTCTTGCTTGTAGGTAATTCTTGCTTTTTGTTGGGTCCCAATATTCTTCTTCAACCTTGTTCGCTGTAGGAGACTTTTCTCTCTTGCGGTTCATGTGTCTTCAATGGTTTCCGAAGCTGGCGAGAGTGAGATGAGAGCAGACAGAGTCTGCAGACAATCTTTTCAGTCCAGGAGCAAACAGCTTTCTGAGTTCAAATTTTCTGTGGCAAGTTCAAATTCAAAAAACTCCAACAATGACTAAACTGGTCTGACCACGTCTGTTTGTGTATTCAGCCATTTTAGCAGTTAACCTGGAATGCTAGCCTCTCCACCTTCAGCGTCTGGTAATCAAAAGTCCATTGTGGATTAAATTGGAACAGGAAGTGGCCCCTTTGTCCTTTCCAAGCACTGTCTGTTACTACGCAAATGTCTTTCCAGTTAGGGGCTTGGCAACCCCTTGTAATAGGCCTTCTTTCTTCCCAGCAACAATTTTTACCCCATCTTATCTTATCACACAAGGTCATTGCATCCTCTCTTAATAATCGCCTTCTGATTCTTAAGTTCATCATTAAACAACAGTTTTTTTTCGATACCTTCCTTGTTTTCTTGGGGTTCCAGGGTTTGACCATCAAGCAGTCCATCAATCTATTCTCCAACAGATCTGTAAAATTGCTGAGGCCTTGCCCCAGGAGAGTGGCAATGGCTCCATGGATCATGCACCTGCTCTCTTCTCTCAGGATGACAGTATTCCTGGTCCCACTCCTGTCATTTCGCCTGCACCCTTGCAATTGGTGTCAACTAGCTAGCCCAGATCTCTGCAGCCCAAGATGGTGCAGTCTGAAGACAGGACCTCTAGGCCCAGAACTACTTGAGATCACCCTCCAAGGTGATCTGCACTCTCTTCTATTAGCGGTTAGCAGCCTTTCACACCCATGTTGTAGCCACAGGAGAAGCACCTCGTAGGAGCACCAGGATGGACAAAAACACATGGAGACAGGCACTAAGAGAATGCAGAAGGATGATTACTTTATCTTTGTATACATTACATAATGATTGAATTTATTAATTTGCATTGGAATGTGCATTTTCTGGTGGTTTTTATTATTGTGTTTATGGAAAGAGAAATAGAAACATAGAAAGAAACAGAAAAATAGGAGCAGGAGTAGGCCATTCGGCCTTTTGAGCCTGCACCACCATTCATGGCTAATCATCCAAACTCAGTAACCTGTTCCCACGTTCTCCCCGTATCCCTTGATCCCATTAGCCCTAAGAACTATATCTAACTCTTTCTTGAATATATTTCATAATTTGACCTCAACTGCTTTCTGTGATAGAGAATTCCACAGGTTCACCACTCTCTGGGTGTCCTAAATGGCTTATCCCTTATCCTTAGACTGTGACCCCTGCTTCTGGACTCCCCCGCCATCGGGAACATCCTTCCTGCATCTAGTCTGCCCTGTCCTGTTAGAATTTTGTAGGTTTCTGTGAGATCTCCTCTCATTCTTCTAAACTCTAGTGAATACAAGCCTAATCGACCCAATCTCTCTTCATACATCAGTCCTGCCATCCCAGGAATCAGCCTGGTGAACCTTGGCTGCACTCCCTCCATAGCAAAAACATCCTTCCTCAGATACGGAGACCAAAACTGCACACAATACTCCAGCTGTGGTTTCACCAAGGCCTTGTATAATTGCAGCAAGACATCCTTGCTCCTGTACTCGAATCCTCTCGCTATGAAGGCCAACATACCATTTGCCTTCTTAACTGCCTGCATGCTTACGTTCAGCGACTGGTGCACAAGGACACCCAGGTCTTGCTGCACCTCCCCCTTTCCCAATCTATCGCCATTCAGATAATCTGCCATCCTGTTTTTGCCACCAAAATGGATAACTTCACATTTACCCACATTATACTGCATCTGCCATGTATTTGCCCACTCACTCAACCTGTTCAAATCACACTGGAGCTTCTCTGCATCCTCCTCACAGCTCCCATTCCCACCAAGCTATGTGATGGTCAGTGATAGAGGAAAGGTTAAGAGTGTGGGATTGTTGGTAAATGTGTGGTTGAGTTTACTGGTATCACTCATTAATTGTTCAATCAAGTGGAGCCCAGGTGGAAAGGAGCTGTTCACATTGAAGCTTCCCTTCCACTTCCTGTTATCATACAATTAGAAAGAGCCCAATCAGCCCATTGTGCCTGTGCTGGCTCTTTGAAAGAGCAGTCATGCTGATTCCCACATCCCCACTTTTTCCCTGTAACTCTGTAAGTTCCTCCTCCTCAGGTACCTGTCCAACTCCTTTTTAGAATTATTTATGGCATCAGATTCCACCACCTTTTCAGGTCAAGCATTCCAGATCCCGACAACTTTGAGTGAAAAAATTTCTCCTCATCTTCCCGCTAGATCTTTTTCCAATCTTTGACCTCTGTTTATTGATCCATTTGCCAAAGGGAATATTTTCCCCCTATTTTCTCTATCAAAACCTTTCATCATCTGAAAACCTCTGTAAGGTCACCTCTTAACCTTCTCCATTCTGAGGAGAACAATCCTAACTTTACTAGCCTCACTTTATAACTGCAGTCCCTCATTCCTGGTAACATCCTGTAAACCTCCTCTGTAACCTTTCTAAGATCTTTACATCTTTTCTAATGTGTGGAGCCCAGAATTGGCCACAATACTCCAGCTGAGGCCTAACTGGTGATTTAGAAAGTTCTAGCATGATTTCTTTGCTTTTATATTCTATTCATCCATTTATAAACGCTTATGCTTTTTTAACCACCTTATAAACTTGCCCTACCATCTTTAAGGATTAGTGTACATAGACACCAAGGTATCTGCTCATCTACACTTTTCAAAATCATGCTGTTTACACTATACTGTCCTTACATATTAGTCTATACAGTGCATCACTTCACACTTCTCCACATTGAACTCCATCTGCCATGCTTCTGCCCATTTCACCGTCCTGTCTATGTCATCCTGAAGCCTATAACTATCGTCATGATCTGCTACTTCCCAAGTTGTTTTTATCATCTCCAAACTTGATAATGCTGCTCCCTACATCCAAGTCTAGGTCAGTTATAAAAATAGCAAAAAGTAATAGACCTAAAACTGACCCATGTGGAACACTATTGCAAAACAGCACCCAGTTTGAAAAACATCCATCCATCAACACACTCTGCTTCCTATCACTGAGCCAATTTCATATCCATACCACTACTTTCCCCTTAATTTCATGGGCATCCTTCTTCTTAATAAGCCTCCTGTGTGACACTTTGTCAAATGCCTTCTGAAAGTTCGTACATACAACATCTACTGCACTCAGGAATAGGCACCGACATGTTGCACCACGGACATTTGACAAAATTATTTACTCAGCCACAGGCATGGGGGCAATTAATCTACTATAAAGTGTATAGCCAATCTAATGCCATCAAAACACTGTCAATTTAAAACACATGTCTCTTCATAAATAATGTAGCTAAGCATACAAACATCAATGGAGAGTAGCACAACTGTATTAGCTAGCTAGCAAGCAAAATAGTATGCAGTGCTTTTGTTGACAGAATAGAGCTAGCTACACCATGTCACAGGGAGGGAGATGGACCTTATTGGATGACCTCTGTGGATTCACACTGTGTCAGGAGTGCAAATTCATCCACAAACCATAAACCATGAAACTCAAGGAGAGGATTATTATTGTGGTTATTGAGGTAAAGCAGTAGAAAAGTCAGCAATAGGAAGACAGACCATTTCTCACACTGCTATTGTCACAAGACAATTTAACCCGCGATGGTCAATGTTTGTGCAACTTCTCCACCTGCTCGTAATATGTCTGAAAACAGGGCAGCCAACAAAAGGGCAGTGATCTCCAAATCAGGAGAATTTTATAGGCGGGAACAGATAGTACTTCAGAGGAGTCATGTAAACAGAAAATCAGGAACAGGAAGGAACAGAGAGATTAATGGTAGGTAGCCAAGACTAGTTTATTTATCTTGACAGGCTGTTAAACTAGGTCCTGGATTCTAAAATACGGAAACAACAGAATCTCTCATGGACAAAATGTCATTTACTCACCAGAGCTAATGACAAAATTAAATAAACACAATTACAAATAAAGAGCTCCCTTCAGTTCCTTCAATAAAGTGATTCTCTTAAATTCACTTATGTCTATATCTCAGTCTATCATTGTCGATTCCGAGTCAGCTCTGACATAAGTATTAACAAAAAGCTTTTCTGAAAAAAGTTGAGCATTTGTTATTGCATGTAGTATTTAGTTACAAAACGTTTAGTCACTATGTAAGACTGTACGCCTGGCTAACCAATTTATGTCCAAGTCAAATCTCTTACCTGTTAGCAAAGGTGCACTTTTAACGTAATATAATTATATGATACTGACAACTTTCAAATGACATTGGCCACTCAGGTTATCTGCTCTCAAACTGGTCCCCCCCCCACTCTTCTCTGTGTCACTTATCCCCTTCTCTGTTTTGTTCCCCCCCTCACTGTGTCATTCCCTCCCTCTTTCTCTGCCCCCTCTATCTCTGTTCCCCCTTTCTCTCACTCTGTTCCCCCCTCTCTCTGTCCCCCCCTCTCTGTCCCCTCTCTCTCTCTGCCCCCTCTCTCTCTTTCTCTGCCCCCCTCTCTCTCTGTCCCGCTTTCTCTCTCTGCCCCCTCTCTCTCTTTCTCTGCCCCCCTCTCTCTCTGTCCCGCTTTCTCTCTCTGATCCCTCTCTCTCTGCCCCTCTCTCTCTGTCCCCCCGTTCCCTCCAACTCTCTGGCCCTCCCTTCTCTGTCGTCCCCCCTCTCTCTGCCTCTCTCTCTCTCTCCGCCCCCACCCCCGACCATTGCTGCGAGTGGGATCAGTGGTTTTTGAACTTTGGACAGCTTTGTAGCTTTCCAGCGGGCTTTTAAAAAAAAAAATCAGAACCCACCAGAAAACCCCAAAACTGTCCGAAGCTTGGAAACCACTGTTCCTACTCTCAGCACCTGTCAGCTGTGAATATGGAACGGAGTGTTAATGAGTATTAGATAAAGATCCGCCTCAACATGAAGATTTCTTTTTGGGTCCTTAATAGACCCAGCTGTTTCCCTAGTAAACTACTTACACTTTATGGCCACAAGATTCAGATCTGTAGCACCATTGGTTTCAGAGTTATGGGAGTTAGGTGATCAAAAAAATGGCGTGAATCCACTGGCTACCATTTTTTGAGGGGGCGATAACGGGTATCCAGTGCATACACCAGAAGATGGAATGCAGAGTGAACAGATCATGATGTCACTGAGTGTCTAATGCTGATTTGCCACACAATCTGCCGTTTTGGACCTCACAGGGCCTGTTAATACCCTCTTTTAAACACGTTCATCTGAACATGCCTTCAATTTCATGAGGGCTCACCCAGCCACCAGTACAGTTAAAGGCATCGCCATTCAATTTCAGATGACTATCTCGATCTTTTTGCCACCGCAGAATTAGTGGAAGTACTGTTTTGTTGGAGGAATTTACAGGACAGAAGCAAGTGGTGTTGGACCTTTGGGAAGAGTGGTGTGGTTTTGAAATGCCTCTGAATACATCGGTTGCTCACAGTCATGCGGGCTATAGTTGCAGGTTGTCGTAGGCTGCAGTTTTACAAGGAGCAGAGGCAGCAGGGAGGAGAAGCTGTTTGTAGAGGGAAGAAGGAGGAGGCATCCAGCACATCGTTCCTCCAAACAGGTCACCTGTGCATTTCGTCAGACTCCATTTCTCTTGTAAAAATCCACAGATCATCATTGCTGCACTGTTCCCCACCTTTCCATTCATCTCTTACAGACCATCACAGGATCCTCTTGGTCAAAATACTAAAAATAAAGACACACAAAGCAGTAATTCCATACCAACTTTATGCAACAAGACTTCCAATAATACATTCTCAACCCTTGTGTTTTTCCTTAGTTCCTGTCTTCTGGGTGCCTTTACCTGGCCTAGTGCTCCAAAGCAGTACTACCCCACAGGCTGCAGCATTACTGTAAGGGACTTTCATTATCCTAATATTGACTCAAAAAGTAATATTGTAAAGGGCAGAGAGGAGAAAGAGTTTCTGAGGTGTGTTCAGGAGAATTTTCTTGATTAGTATATTCCCAGCCCAATGAAGAAGGAGGCATTGCTGGACCTGGTTCTGGGGAATGAGGTGGATCAAGTGTCAGTTGAGGAACTTTGATCATATTATCATAAGGTTCAGGTTAGCCATGGAAAAGGACAAGGAGCAATCTATAGTAAAAATACTACATTGGAGGAGGGCCAGTTTCACTGGGTGAGAACAGACCTGTCCCAGGTAAATTGGAATTAAAACAGAAAATGCTAGAAACACTCAACAAGCCAAGCAGCATCTATGGAGAGAGAAGCAGAGTTAACATTTCAGGTTGGTGACCTTTCATCAGAACATTAAGGACAAAGTCATCACCCTGAAACCTTAACTCTGTTCCTCTTTCCATAGATGCTACTTGACTTGCTGAGCATTTTCAGTTTTTATTTCAGATTTTCAGCATCTGCAGTATTTTGCTTTTGTAAAATTGGATTCAAAGATTGGCAGGTAAAACTGTAATGGAACAATGGGCTACCTCTAAAGAGGAGATGGTTTGGATACAATCAAGATACATTCCCCCAAGGGGGAAAGGTCGGGCAATCAAAGCCAGACCTTCCTGGATGATGCAAGACTTAGAGAGAAACATGAAGCAGAATAACTGGGGAGGTTGGGGGGGGTGGTGGCGGGGGGGTTATGACAGGAGTCAGATTGATAATACAAGTGAGAACCAGGGTGAATATGGAAAGTTTGGAGGGGAAGTGAAAAAGGAAATGAAAGAGGCAAAGACAGAATATGAGAAGAGACTGGCAGCTAATATAAAAGGGCATCCAAAAGTCTTTTATAAGCATATAAATAATAAAAGGGTGGCAAGAGGATGGGTGGGGTTGATTAGGAACCTTGAAGCAGATTTACGCCGAGAGGCAGAGGGCATGGTTGAGGTACAAATTAGCGTCTTTAACAAGTAAGATGCTGCAAAAGTCGCAGTGAAAGAGAAGGTAGTTGAGATATTGAATGGGCAAAAAATTGATAAAGAGGAGTTATTAGAAAGGCGGACTGTACTTACAGATGGTAAGTCACCAGGACTGAATAGGATGCATCTGAGGATGCTGAGAAAGGTAAGGGCAGGAATTGCAGAGGAGCAGGTCATAATCAGCCAATCCTCCTTAGATACAGGGGTGGTGCCCGAAGACTGGAGAATAGCAAATGTTACACTTTTATGAAAAAAGTGTATAAGGATAAACAGAGCAACTACAGGCCAGTCAGAGCTACAGGAATTACCCTCTGGAAGCAGAGCAGAGCAGAGAGAAGTGGACCTCTGGGGAGAACGCCGAGCGAGAGAAGAGGATAAATTGAGCCCAAGAATCGAGGCCTAGTCACTTACCTTCAGGGAGCGGAGCAGACCTCTGGGGAGAATGCCGAACGAGAGAAGGGGATAAATTGAGCCCAAGGATCGAGGCCTAATCACTTATCTTCCAGGAGCAGAGTGGACCTCTGGGGAGAACGCTAAGCAAGAGAAGGGGATAAATTGAGCCCAAGAATCGAGGCCTAGTCACTTACCTTCCGGGAGCAGAGCAGACCACTGAGGAGAACGCCAAACGAGAGAAGGGGATAAATTAAGCCCGAGGATCAAGGCCTAGTCACTTATCTTCCAGGAGCGGAGTGGACCTCTGGGGAGAACGCTGAGAAAGAGAAGGGGATAAATTGAGCCCAAGGATCAAGGCCTAGTCACTTACCTTCCAGGAGCGGAGCGGACCTCTGGGGAGAACGCTGAGCAAGAGAAGAGGATAAATTGAGCCCAAGGATCGAGGCCTAGTCACTTACCTTCCGGGAGCGGAGCAGACCTCTGGGGAGAATGCCGAGCGAGTGAAGAGGATAAATTGAGCCCAAGGATTGAGGCCTAGTCACTTACCTTCCAGGAGCGGAGCAGACCTCTGGGGAGAATGCCGAACGAGAGAAGAGGATAAATTGAGCCCAAGGATCGAGGCCTATTCACTTACCTTCAGGGAGCGGAGCAGACCTCTGGGGAGAATGCCGAACGAGAGAAGAGGATAAATTGAGCCCAAGGATCGAGGCCTAGTCATGTACCTTCCGGGAGCGGAGCAGACCTCTGGGGAGAATGCCGAACGAGAGAAGAGGATAAATTGAGCCCAAGGATCGAGGCCTAGTCACGTACCTTCCGGGAACGGAGCGGACCTCTGGGGAGAATGCCGAACGAGAGAAGAGGATAAATTGAGCCCAAGGATCGAGGCCTAGTCACGTACCTTCCGGGAGCGCAGCAGACCTCTGGGGAGAATGCCGAACGAGAGAAGAGGATAAATTGAGCCCAAGGATCGAGGCCTAGTCATGTACCTTCCGGGAGCGGAGCAGACCTCTGGGGAGAATGCCGAACGAGAGAAGAGGATAAATTGAGCACAAGGATCGAGGCCTAGTCATGTACCTTCCGGGAGCGGAGCAGACCTCTGGGGAGAATGCCGAACGAGAGAAGAGGATAAATTGAGCCCAAGGATCGAGGCCTAGTCATGTACCTTCCGGGAGCGGAGCAGACCTCTGGGGAGAATGCCGAACGAGAGAAGAGGATAAATTGAGCCCAAGGATCGAGGCCTAGTCATGTACCTTCCGGGAGCGGAGCAGACCTCTGGGGAGAATGCCGAACGAGAGAAGAGGATAAATTGAGCCCAAGGATCGAGGCCTAGTCATGTACCTTCCGGGAGCGGAGCAGACCTCTGGGGAGAATGCCGAACGAGAGAAGAGGATAAATTGAGCCCAAGGATCGAGGCCTAGTCATGTACCTTCCGGGAGCGGAGCAGACCTCTGGGGAGAATGCCGAACGAGAGAAGAGGATAAATTGAGCCCAAGGATCGAGGCCTAGTCATGTACCTTCCGGGAGCGGAGCAGACCTCTGGGGAGAATGCCGAACGAGAGAAGAGGATAAATTGAGCCCAAGGATCGAGGCCTAGTCATGTACCTTCCGGGAGCGGAGCAGACCTCTGGGGAGAATGCCGAACGAGAGAAGAGGATAAATTGAGCCCAAGGATCGAGGCCTAGTCATGTACCTTCCGGGAGCGGAGCAGACCTCTGGGGAGAATGCCGAACGAGAGAAGAGGATAAATTGAGCCCAAGGATCGAGGCCTAGTCATGTACCTTCCGGGAGCGGAGCAGACCTCTGGGGAGAATGCCGAACGAGAGAAGAGGATAAATTGAGCACAAGGATCGAGGCCTAGTCATGTACCTTCCGGGAGCGGAGCAGACCTCTGGGGAGAATGCCGAACGAGAGAAGAGGATAAATTGAGCCCAAGGATCGAGGCCTAGTCATGTACCTTCCGGGAGCGGAGCAGACCTCTGGGGAGAATGCCGAACGAGAGAAGAGGATAAATTGAGCCCAAGGATCGAGGCCTAGTCATGTACCTTCCGGGAGCGGAGCAGACCTCTGGGGAGAATGCCGAACGAGAGAAGAGGATAAATTGAGCCCAAGGATCGAGGCCTAGTCACGTACCTTCCGGGAGCGGAGCAGACCTCTGGGGAGAATGCCGAACGAGAGAAGAGGATAAATTGAGCCCAAGGATCGAGGCCTAGTCATGTACCTTCCGGGAGCGGAGCAGACCTCTGGGGAGAATGCCGAACGAGAGAAGAGGATAAATTGAGCCCAAGGATCGAGGCCTAGTCATGTACCTTCCGGGAGCGGAGCAGACCTCTGGGGAGAATGCCGAACGAGAGAAGAGGATAAATTGAGCCCAAGGATCGAGGCCTAGTCACGTACCTTCCGGGAGCGGAGCAGACCTCTGGGGAGAATGCCGAACGAGAGAAGAGGATAAATTGAGCCCAAGGATCGAGGCCTAGTCACGTACCTTCCGGGAGCGGAGCAGACCTCTGGGGAGAATGCCGAACGAGAGAAGAGAATAAATTGAGCCCAAGGATCGAGGCCTAGTCACGTACCTTCCGGGAGCGGAGCAGACCTCTGGGGAGAATGCCGAACGAGAGAAGAGGATAAATTGAGCCCAAGGATCGAGGCCTAGTCACGTACCTTCCGGGAGCGGAGCAGACCTCTGGGGAGAATGCCGAACGAGAGAAGAGGATAAATTGAGCACAAGGATCGAGGCCTAGTCATGTACCTTCCGGGAGCGGAGCAGACCTCTGGGGAGAATGCCGAACGAGAGAAGAGGATAAATTGAGCCCAAGGATCGAGGCCTAGTCACGTACCTTCCGGGAGCGGAGCAGACCTCTGGGGAGAATGCCGAACGAGAGAAGAGGATAAATTGAGCCCAAGGATCGAGGCCTGGTCACGTACCTTCCGGGAGCGGACAGCAGTGCAGGTGCACTGGAGTTTGAAAAAAAAAATCAACAGTGACATCACAGGAAAGCTGCAAGGTGATTGGTTGGTGAGTAACAGCTGTTAGTGCCTGGAAATAGCTTTAAAAAAATCAGGGGAAAGTTCTTTTTTTAAACCTACCGTATAAGTGATAAGGTTATTACTACTAAAGTGTGTTTTTTTAAATTAGTGTAATCTATTAAGGACTTTAGATTGTAGTGGGTAGTGTTTGGAGTAGAGCAAGGCGTGTAGTGTAATTAGTATTTTTTAATTAAAGGGAGTAACTAAGTAATCTAAAGATAAGTTATAGCAGAAGATCTCACATCCGTGATATGCTCCTCCTGCGCGATGTGACAAATCAGGGACGCTTCCAGTGTCCCTGACGACCATGTGTGCAGGAAGTGTATCCATCTGCCGCTACTGGCTACCCGCATTACGGAGCTGCGGGTAGATTCACTGTGGAGCATCCGCGATGCTGAGGACGTCATGGATAGCACGTTTAGCAAGGTCGTCAGACCACAGGTAGTGGCTGCACAGGCAGAAAAGGGATGGGTGACCACCAGGTGGTGTAATAGGTGCAGACAGATAGTGCAGGAGTCCCCTGTGGCCATCCCCCTCTCAAACAGATTTATCACTTTGAATACTGTTGGGGGGACGGATGGCCTCCCATGGGAAAGCAGCAACAGCCAAGTTCGTGGCACCACGGATGACTCTGCTCCACAGCAGGGGAGGAGAAAGACTGGGAGAGCCATAGTTATAGGAGATTCAATTGTAAGGGGAACAGACAGGCGTTTCTGTGGCCGCAAACGAGACTCCAAGATGGTATGTTGCCTCCCTGGTGCGAGGGTCAAGGATGTCTCAGAGTAGCCGCAGGACATTCTGAAGGGGGAGGGTGAACAGCCAGTGGTCGTGGTACATGTCGGTACCAACAACATAGGTAGAAAAAGGGATGAGGTCCTGCAAGATGAATTTAAGGAGTTCAGAGCTAAATTAAAAAGTAGGATCTCGAAGGTAGTAATCTCAGGATTACTTCCTGTGCCATGTGTTAGTGAGTATAGGAAGAGGAGGATAGACCAGATGAATGAGTGGCTGGAGAAATGGTGCAGGAGGGAGGGATTTAGATTCCTGGGACACGGGACCGGTTCCGGGGAAGGTGGGACCTGTACAAGCGGGACGGGTTACAGCCAGGCAGGACCAGAACCGATGTCCGCACGGGGGCATTTGCTAGTGCTGTTGGGGAGCATTTAAACTAGAATGGCAGGGGGATGGGAACCTGAGCTGGGAGACTGAGGAGGAGGAAACAAGGATAGAAACAAAAGACAGGAAACAAAAAGGCAAAAGTGGAAGGCATAGAAATCAAGGGCAAGAAACAAATAGGGCCATAGTGCGAAATAATACTAAGATGACTAAGAATGTTAAAAAGACAAGCCTTAAAGGCATTGTGTCTCAATGTGCAGAATATTCGCAATAAGGTAGGCAAATTAACCACGCAAGTAGATATAAATGGATACGATATAGTTGCGATTACAGAGACATGGCTGCAGGGTGACCAAGGATGGGAACTGAACATCCCGGGGTATTCAATATTTAGGAACGACAGGCAAAAAGGGAAAGGAGGTGGAATAGCATTATTAGAAAAAGAGGGAATCAATACAATAGTGAGGAAGGATATTAGCTCAGAGAATCCTGATGTGGAATCTGTATGGGTGGAGCTAAGAAACACCAAGGGGCAGAAAACGTTGGTGGGGGTTGTATATAGACCCCCAAACAGCAGTGGTGATGTAGAGGATGGCAATAAACAATAAATTAGAGACACATGCAATAAGGGTGCAACTGTAATTATGGGTGACTTTAATCAAATATAGATTGGGCAAACCAAATTAGCAATAATATTGTTAAGGAGGAATTCCTGGAGTGCATACGTGATGGTTTTTTGGACCTATACATTGAGGAGCCAACTAGAGAATAGGCCATCCTACACTAGGTATTGTGTAATGAGAAAGGATTAGTGAACAGTCTTGTTGTGCGGAGTCCCTTGGCGAAGAGCGACCATAACATGAAAGAATTCTTCATTAAGATGGAATGTGGGAGAGTTGATTCTGAGACTAGGGTCCTGAATCGTAATAAAGGAAACTATGAATGTATGAGGCGTAAATTGGCTATGATAGATTGGGGAACGTTACTTAAAAGGTTGACAGTGGTTAGGCCATGGCTAGCATTTAAAGAGCGCATGGATGAATGACAAAAATAAAACAGGAAGGGTGGCTCAACCGTGGCTTACAAAAGAAATTAAGGATAGTATTAGATCCAAGGAGGAGAAATATAAAATGGCCAGAACAAGCAGCAAACCTGAGGATTGGGAGCAGTTTCGAATGAAGCAAAGGAGGACAAAAGGATTGATTAAGAAGGGAAAATAGAGTGTGAGAGTAAGCTTGCAGAGAACATTAAAACTGACTGTAAAAGCTTCTATAGATATGTGAAGAGAAAAAGTTTAGTGAAGACAAATGTGGGCCCCTTACAGTCAGAAACGGGGGAATTTATAATGGGAAACAAAGAGATGGCAGACCAATTAAATACATACTTTGATTTTGTCTTCACAAAGGAGGATACAAATTACCTCCCAGAAATGTTGGGGAACATAGGGTCCAGTGAGAAGAAGGAACTGTATGAAATCAGTATTTCAGTTGCTAAATGGTGTTAGGGAAATTGATGGGATTGAAGGTCAATAAATCCCCAAGGCCTGATCATCGACATCCCAGAGTACTTAAGGAAGTGGCCCGAGAAATAGTAGATGCATTGCTGGTCATTTTTCAAAATTCTATAGACTCTGGAACAGTTCCAATGGATTGGAGGGTAGCTATTGTAACCCCACTATTTAAAAAAGGAGGTAGAGAGAAAACAGGGAATTATAGACCAGTTAGCCTGACATCAGTAGTGGGGAAAATGCGAGCGTTCATTATGAAAGATGTAATAGCAGAGCACTTGGAAAACAATGACAGGATCGGACAAAGTCAACTTGGATTTACGAAAGGGAAATCATGCTTGTCAAACCCACTGGAATGTTTTGAGGAATGAACTAGTAGAATAGATAAGGGAGAATCAGTGGATGTGGTGTATTTGGATTTTCAGAAGGCTTTCGATAAGGTCCCACATAAGAAATTAGTGTGCAAAATTAAAGCACATGAGATTGGGGGTAAGGTACTGACATGGATAGAGAACTACTTGGCAGACAGCAAGCAAAGAGTAGGAATAAACAGGTCTTTTTTCAAGTGGCAGGCAGTGACTCGTGGGGTACCGCAGTGATCAGTCTCGGACCCCAGCTATTCACAATATATATTAATAATATAGGGAATTAATGCAATATATCCAAGTGTCCTGGCCTGTCGGAAGACCTTACACAAATCAACGATTCTCGGAAGACCGCCATCATTAACAATGAGCTCAGTAAACTCAATGTGGACATTGCAGCACTTCAGGAGACACGCCTCCCTGCGAGTGGATCTCTAAGAGAGCAAGACTATACCTTCTTCTGGCAGGGTAGGGATCCTGAAGAACCAAGACAGCATGGAGTGGGCTTCGCCATCAGAAACTCAGCATCGATGCTCCAACACTCTGCTCCCCACAAGATGCTAAAGACCTGTTCTACAAGGAACTCCATAATATCATTAGTAGCATCCCCAATCCCGAACATCTGTCCTGCTGGTGGACTTTATTGCCAGGGTTGGGGCCGACCATGACTCATGGCCCTCGTGCCTTGGGCGCTATGGCATTGGAAGGATGAATGAGAATGGACAGAGACTGCTTGAGTTGTGTACCTATCACAACCTCTGCATCACCAACTCGTTCTTTCATATAAAACCCTGTCACCAGGTTTCTTGGAGGCACCCAAGATCACGTCGTTGGCACCAGCTGGACCTCATCATCACAAGGCGAGCCTCTTTAAACAGCGTTCAAATCACACGCAGCTTCCACAGTGCGGACTGCGACACTGACCACTCCCTGGCGTGCAGCAAGGTTAGACTCAAACCAACGATGCTGCATCACTCCAAGCAGAAGGGCTGCCCGCACATCAACACGAGCAGAATTTCTTGTCCACAGCTGTTAAATAAGTTTCTAAATTCACTTGAAAAAGCCCTTCAAAACACTCCTACAGGGGATGCAGAGACCAAGTGGGCCCACATCAGAGACGCCATCTATGAGACAGCAATGATCACCTATGGCAAACGCATGAAGCAGAATGCAGACTAGTTTCAATCTCACTTTGAAGAGCTGGAACCTGTCATAGCCGCTAAGCACATTGCACTGAACTACAAAAAAGCCCCAGCGAGTTAACATCCGTAGCACTTAAAGCAGCCAGAAGCGCTGCACAAAGAACAGCCACGCACTGTGCAAATGACTACTGGCAACACCTATGCAGTCATATTCAGCTGGCCTCCGATACCAGAAGCATCAGAGGAATGTATGATGGCATTAAGAGAGCTTTTGGGCCAACCATCAAGAAGATCGCCCCCCCTCAAATCTAAATCAGGGACACAATCACTGACCAACGCAAGCAAATGGACCGCTGGGTGGAGCACTACCTGGAACTGTACTCCAGGGAATGCAGCCCAGTCTCTGCCAGTCATGGATGAGCTGGACGTTAAGCCAACAAAATCAGAACTCAGTGATGCCATTGATTCTCTAGCCAGTGGAAAAGCCCCTGGGAAGGACGGCATTACCCCTGAAATAATCAAGAGTGCCAAGCCTGCTATACTTTCAGCACTCTACGAAGTGCTTTGCCTGTGCTGGGACGAGGGAGCAGTACCCCAGGACATGCGCGATGCCAATATCATCACCCTCTATAAGAGAGGGTGACCGCGGTGACTGCAACAACTACCGTGGAATCTCCCTGCTCAGCATAGTGGGGAAGGTCTGCGCTCGAGTCGCTTTAAACAGGCTCCAGAAGCTGGCCTAGCCTGTCTACCCTGAGGCACAGTGTGGCTTTCGAGCAGAGAGATCCACCATTGACATGCTGTTCTCCCTTTGCCAGCTACAGGAGAAATGCCACGCACAACAGATGCCCCTCTACGTTTCATTGATCTCACCAAAGCCTTTGATCTCGTCAGCAGACGTGGTCTCTTCAGACTACTAGAAAAGATCGGATGTCCACCAAAGCTACTAAGTATCATCACCTCATTCCATGACAATATGAAAGGCACAATTCAGCATAGCGACGCCTCATCAGACCCCTTTCCTATCCTGAGTGGTGTGAAACAGGGCTGTGTTCTCGCACCGACACTGTTTGGGATCTTCTTCTCACTGCTGCTGTCACATGCGTTCAAGTCTTCTGAAGAAGGAATTTTCCTCCACACAAGATCAGGTGGCAGGTTGTTCAACCTTGCCCGTCTAAGAGCGAAGACCAAAGTACGGAAAGTCCTCATCAGGGAACTCCTCTTTGCTGACGAGTGTCTGTAGAGGCTCATCGACAGGATTGTGGCTGCCTGCAACGAATTTGGCCTAACCATCAGCCTCAAGAAAACGAACATCATGGGAGAGGACGTCAGAAATGCTCCATCCATCAATTTCAGCGATCACGCTCTGGAAGTGGTTCAAGAGTTCACCTACCTAGGCTCAACTATCACCAGTAACCTGTCTCGATGCAGAAATCAACAAGCGCATGGGAAAGGCTTCCACTGCTTTGTCCAGACTGGCCAAGAGAGTGTGCGAAAATGGTGCAATGACAAGTAACACAAAAGTCTGAGTGTATCAAGCCTGTGTCCTCAGTACCTTGCTCTACGGCAGCAAGGCCTGGACAACGTACGTCAGCCAAGAGCGACGTCTCAATTCATTCCATCTTCGCTGCCTCTGGAGAATCCTTGGCATCAGGTGGCAGGACCATATCTCCAACACAGAAGTCCTCGAGGCGGCCAACATCCCCAGCATATACACCCTACTGAGCCAGCGGCGCTTGAGATGGCTGAGCCATGTGAGCCACATGAAAGATGGCAGGATCCCCAAGGACACATTGTACAGCGAGCTTGTCACTGGTATCAGACGCACCGGCTGTCCATGTCTCCGCTTTAAAGACGTCTGCAAACGCGACATGAAGTCCTGTGACATTGATCACAAGTCATTGGAGTCAGTTGCCAGTGATCGCCAGAGCTGGCGGGCAGCCATAAAGGCAGGGAGGAGAAAAGACAGAAGTGCAAGGGGAGAGCCAACTGTGTCACAGCCCCGACAACCAATTTTATCTGCAGCACCTGTGGAAGAGTCTGTCACTCTAGAATTGGCCTTTATAGCCACTCCAGGCGCTGCTTCACAAACCACTGACCACCTCCAGGCGCTTCCCCATTATCTCTCGAGACAAGGAGGCCAAAGATATCCAAGTTTGCAGAGGACACAAAGCTTGGTGGGAGTGGGAGCTGTGAGGAGGATGCAGAGAAGCTCCAGTGTGATTTGGACAGGTTGAGTGAGTAGGCAAATCCATGGCAGATGCAGGATAATGTGGATAAATGTGAGGTTATCCACTTTGGTGGCAAAAACAGAAAGGTCGATTATTATCTGAACGGCGGCGATCGATTGGGAAAGGGGAAGGTGCAGTGAGACCTGGGTGTCCTTGTGCACCAGTCGCTGAAAGTAAGCATGCAGGTGCAGCAGGCAGTTAAGAAGGCAAATGGTATGTTGGCCTTCATAGCGAGAGGATTCGAGTACAGGAGCAAGGATGTCTTGCTGCAATTATACAAGGCCTTGGTGAGACCACATCTGGAATATTGTGTGCAGTTTTGGTCTTCGTATCTGAGGAAGGATGTTTTTGCTATGAAGGGAGTGCAGCATAGGTTCACCAGACTGATTCCTGGGATGGCAGGACTGATGTATGCAGAGAGATTGGGTCGATTAGGCTTGTATTTACTCAGGTTTAGAAGAATGACAGGGGATCTCACAGAAACCTGCAAAATTCGAACAGGACTGGACAGAGTAGATGCAGGAAGGATGTTCCCGATGGCGGGGGAGTCCAGAACCAGGGACACGGTCTCAGGATAAGGGGTAAGCCATTTAGGACTGAGATGAGGAGAGATTTCTTCATGCAGAGAGTAGTGAACCTGTGGAATTCATGGAAAGCAGTTGAGGCCAAATCATTAAATATATTCAAGAAAGAGTTAGATACAGTTCTTAGGGCTAATGGGATCAAGGGATACGGGGAGAAAGCGGGAACAGGTTACTGAGTTTGGTTGATTAGCCATGATCGTATTGAATGGCGGAGCAGGCTCAAAGGGCCAAATGGCCTACTCCTGCTCCTATTTTTCTATGTTTCTATATTTAATCTCGGTGGTGAGAAAGCTTTAAGAAACAATAATTAGGGCCACAATTAAGTTACTTGGACAAGTGTGGATTAATTAAGGAATGCTAACTTGATTAAGTTTTTTGATGAGGTAATAGAAAGGGTTGAAGACAGTAATGCATTTGATGTAGTGTATATGGACTTCCAAAGTCATTTGATAAAGTGCCATATAATAGACTTACCAGTAAAATCGAAGCTCGGTGGTATAAAATGGACACTGGTAGCATGGATACAAAATTGGCTGAGTGACAGGAAATAGAGACTAATGGTGAACCATTGTTTTTCAGACTGGAGGAAGGTATACAGTGGGGTTCCCCAGGAGCTGGTATTAGGACCATTGCTTTTCTTAACATATATTGATGATTTAGACTTGGATGTGCAGGGCTCAATTTCAAAATTTGCAGATGACACAAAACTTGGAAGTATTGTGAGCTGTGAGTAGGATAGTGATAGACTTTAAGAAGACCTAGGCTGGCGGAATGGATGGACACATGACAGATGAAATTTAATGCAGAGAAGTGTGAGGTGGTACATTTTGGTAGGAAGAACGAGGAGAGGCAATATAAAATAAAAAGGCATACAGGATCCTGGGCTTTATAAATTAATGCATGGACTACAAAAGCGAGAAAGTTACGATAAACCTTTATAAAACTCTGGTTGGGAATCAACTGGGGTATTGTCCAGTTCTGGGCACCACACTTTAGGCAGGATGTGAAAGCTTTAGAGAGGGTGCAGAAAAGACTTAGGAGAATGGTTCCAGGGATGAGGAACTTCAGTTACGTGGATAGATTGGAGAAGCTGGGTTTGTTCTCATTAGAGAAGAGAAGGTTGAGAGAAGATTAATAGAAGTGTTCAAAATCTTCAGGGGTTTAAACAGAGTAGATAGAGAGAAACTGTTCCCATTGGTGGAAGTGTCATGAACCAGAAGACACTGGCTTCAGATGAATGACAAAAGAACACAGGCAACATGAGGAAAAACTTGTAGCAAATGGTTATGATCTGGTGGAGGCAGATACATTCAGGGCTTTCAAAGGGCGTTGGATAAGCACCTGAAGAGAAAAAATTTGCAGGGCTACAATGATGGCGAGTTGGACTAGCTGATTTTCTCTTGCAGAGAGCCAGCATGGACACAATGGGCTGAATGGCCTCCTTCTAATACTGTTATCATTCTGTGGTGGAAGGCTGCTGACTTACATTGTTGGAGACTGCAGTTGGCCTTGCAGGATGCCATCAAGAGGGTCTGGTTTCTAACTGCACCACCTCGACATAGGCTGCAGCAGTCTAGACTGGCTGACTGACAGGCAACAGCAAGGCACTGGTGGAGTGGCTGTGGTGGGAGTCCTAATACTGTCATTAGTAGTAATATGCTGGAGCAAAGATTGCTGGGCTGCTGTGAAACCCTGCAAGCCACTTTCAGCATTGGTATCCATAGCCATAATGGCAGCAGTTTGAGCTTGCATGGCACCAAGCATCTAGGAGCTGGTGGCATCATTGTAATGTCATTGAACTAGTAATCTAGAGGCCCAGGCTAATGCCCTGAGGGCACTGGTTCAAATCCCATCACAACAGCTGGTGGAATTTTAATTCAATTAATAAATTCAATTAATCAAAAATTTCTGGAATTGAAAGCAAGTCTCAGTAATGGTGCCATGAAACTATCATCGATTGTCGGAAAAACCCACCTGGTTTACTAATGTCCTCTAGTGAAGGAAATCTGCTGTCCTTACCTAGTCTGGCCTAAATGTGTCTCCTGACCCATAGCAATGTAGTTGACTGCCCTCTGAAATGGCCGAGCAAGCCACTCAGTTGTCACGGGCAATTAGGGATGGGTAACAAATACTGGCCTTGCAAACGATGCCCACATCCCATAAAAGAATAAATGAAAAAAGCTGGACTTGTCTGGCAAAAAGCAGAGATTTGATGACCTCATTCTGAGCTTCTACTGCAGTACGCAGACAAAGGGTGGCTTCTGCTTCTGCTCCAATGGAAACTGAAACCAGCCATCAGATGCTGCATCATGGTTGGGTCCTCAAGTGTTTTCATAGAATTGACCATTTCTTCCACCCTGGAATAGATGGCTCCAAGCTCCGCGTGAAGCTCTTTGCCAAATTGGAGCCAGACTCCTCCATGCTCCTTGACAGTGGCAACAGGCTGATAGGCAGGTCTACCAATGTACCAAGCATTTTGATGTGCATACCCACCAGCCTTTTCTTGTACCCCTTTGAAGTTCTCATCTGAGGCCTCTGCAAAGTTCGTCTGCGAGCTTGCCCTCTGGGAAGCTGGTACACGTACTATCCTATCTCCTGCTTTGCTGCTGCCCACTCATGCCCAGTGACTCACCTCATGCAGATCCCACCTTTATACTACCCTCTAACGTCTTCACAGTGCCAATATTTGAGCTGGTGGCTTCGATGTCAGATCAAGAGATGGTGCTTCGACCTCAGAGGTCTGCTTTTTTGGACCTTCATCCTCAGGCAACATTGACTGGCCAACTGGCAGTTCTTGGGTATCTGAAAGCGTAAGTGCACAAGGAGAGGTTTGGGGTGAGGGAAATGGGAATGGGTGGAAAGCAAGAGGTGCATGGTTACACCATGCAGCTTGTACATCATATCAGATTGTGGGATTTCAGAAGGTACAAAGATAGGAACCTGTCATCCTGGATTGCTTCAGTGATTCCGGTTTCCACAACCTCAATGACAACCATGACAATAATGTCCAGCACCATCTCCTCCAAGGAGGTGAGGACATGCAGCCATGTCTGTCCCACCCCAATTCTTTGCTACAGCCTCCTGTTATGTGCCACCTTGCCCTTAACGAGACGGGGAAGAGTGTCAGTGAGTGTGTTGTAATGTGTTTGGGTGATGTCCTTGTCATAGCTGAATAGCTGGGGAAGCATGTGGAAGCTGCGAGATGTGGGTGTGAGGCTTGCAGCAATAGGAAGTGTGTGCGGACGAGATGGAGCATATGCATCTTCGGCATGAATCCTGACAGGTAGAGATGAGTGTATGATGGGGGTGTGGTGCATTGAGCAGTGTGTGCGGTTGACGGTGCACTGGGTAGGAGATGACATTTGAAGATGCGTTCACTGACCTTGACCACATGTGTGAGGTCATTGATCTTTTTCTGGAACTGTATCCAGTCCCTGAGGACCAGGCTCCTGGCATCGATCTCCATGACTATCTGTTCCCAATGCCTTGCAGTGTATGTCTGGAGAGCCTCCTTTCCACCTCCTGCACTAAGGCCTCTAGCACTGAATGTGAGAAGCCTTCTCTCTGGCCTCTGTCTCCCACTCCATTGCTCCGGTTTCTTCCTGCTCAAAAAGCCTTTCCCAGCCACTTCCAGCCCCTGCTGTAGCCAGAATGCACCGGCCTTTTAAGAGGTTCAGGCCGGCTTTAAATGGTGCTAGCCTCGCATGAACCCTTGCTGAGCATGCAGCCAATCAGCAGCACATCGTCATTAAAAAGTTGGGAATTTGGTGCAAGTTGAATTCTCTGGTAAGTAGTGTCAAATTGAAATTTAATTTAACTTTTTGAATTTAACTTAGGATTTTAAAAACTGTATATGAAACTGCAAGTTAGTCTGCACTTAACAGAAACTGGCAGCTAACTGTCAATCAGCTCTGTGATTGCCTGAATAGGGGCTATTGCTGTAAACAGGAAACTGTGCCGGCACTTGTACCTTGGGTGCAGTTCAAAGAGATGTATTAAAGTAAACAGTATCTGCTGCGCACACAGCAGTCATCAATAGAGTGCATCACAAATAGTACAAAAGTTGGGAATTTGGTGCAAGGGGAATTCAATACAGAGGGGGAAGGAGGTGCTGCTTTTTACCTCTGGTACTTGTAGTGGTTCTTGTTCCGGGTAAATATTTAAATTTAGTCTGCCTCCTACTTAAACTAGATCAAGTACTTAGCTAGCAGATTAAAAGCTATAAACTAAGTCGATTAACTCCATAAACTAATTAATTAAATAAATAAAATAGGATTACATACGAATAGCAGTGCAAGTGATGTGCTGCAACTGCAGCATGTGGGGGTTTGTAGAGAGCATTGCAAGTGAGGGGAAATGTAAACAGAAAAATCAAGGCCATTGGGTAAATATAAGCAGAGTGTGACAGGAAGGACAAAAAATTTAACAATAATAGTGCATCAGTAAATGAGATCAAATCAGGGAAAAGTAGTAAAAGGTTAAAATTAAAGGCTTTTTATCTGAATGCATGAAGTATTTGTTACAAGTGAGATGAATTAATGGAACAAATAGAGATAAATGGGCGTGATCTTTGAGCCATGACAGAAGATTATTGCATAGTGACCAAGGTTAGGAGCTAAATATTCCAGGGTACTTAAAGTTTCGAAAAGATAGACCAAATGATAAAGTTGGGTGCGGATAGCCTTGATAATAAAGGATGACATATGGATAGTAGTGAGGAAGGACCTTGGCCCAGAGGAACAGGAAGTACAATCAGTACGGGTGGAGATAAGAGATAACAAGGGTCAGAAAACACCTGTGTGTGTAATATATGGGCCCCCTAACAGTAGCTACACTGTTGAACAAAGCATTAATCAAGAAACAAGAGAATCATGTAACAAAGGCAATGCAATAATCATGGGGGACTTTAATCTTCATATAGACTGACTAATCAAATCAGCAAAAGTAGTTTGGAGAACGAATTCATGGAATGCATTCAAGACAATTTCATGGAATGATACATCATGCAACCAACCAGGGAATGGGCTATTTGTCTTATGTAATGAGACAGGTTTAATTAGTAATTACATAGTAAGGGATCCTCTGGGAAAGAGTTTTCATAATATGATAGAATTTCACATTGCATTTGAGAGTGACATACATAAGTCCAAAACTAGAGTATTGATCTTAAATTTAAGACAATTACATTGGTATGAGGGGCAAGGTAATAGGTTGGGAAATTAGTTTAAAAGGTACGACTGTAGATGAGCAATGACAAGCATTTAAATAAATATATCATAATTCTCATTTAATCTACGTTCCATTGAGAAGTACAAATAATCAATACATGGCTAACTAAAGAGGTTCAGGATAGTATTAGATTAAAAAAGGAGACTTATAATATTGCCAAGGAAAGTAGTAAGGCCTGAGGATTCAGAAAGTTTTAGATACCAAAAAAAAATGATAAAGAGGAAGAAAATAGAAGATAAGAGTAAACTAGCAGAAATATATAAACAAATTGTAAGAGCTTCTATAAGTATGTAAAAAGGAAGAGAGTAGTGAAAGTAAATGTGGGTCCCTTAGAGGCTGAGACAGGAGAAATTATCATGAGGAATAAAGAAATGGCAGAGACATTAAACAAATATTTTGTGCCTATCTTCACAACAGAAGACAAAAGACACATACCAGAAATAATAGAAAACCAAATATAAGAACAGAGTAACATAGGAGCAGGAGTAGGGTCATTCAGCCCATCGAGCCTGCTCCGTCATTCAATATGATCATGGCTGATCTTTCACTTCAATGCCTTTTTCCCACACTATCCTCATATCTCCTTATGCCATTTGTATTTAGAAATCTGTCAATCTATGCTTTAAATATACTCAATGTCTGAGCTTCCACAGCCCTCTGGGGTAGAGAATTCCAAAGATTCACAACCCTCTGAGTAAAGAAATTTCTCCTCATCTCTGTCCTTAGTGGCTTCCCCCTTATTTTGAAATTGTGTCTCCTGGTTCTAGACTCCCCAAACAGGGGAAACATCTTGCCTGCATCTACCCTGTCTGTCCCTTTAAGTACTTTGTAGGTTTCAATGAGATCACCTCTCATTCTTCAAATCTCTAGAGAATACAGACCCAGTTTTCCCAATCTCTCTTCATAGGACTCTCCCGCCATCCTGGCAACAAGTCTCGTGAACCTTTGTTGCACTCCCTCTATGGCAATAATATCCTTCCCAAGGTAAGGGGACCAAAACTGCACGCAGTACTCCAGGTGCGGTCTAACCAAGGTTCTATACAATTGAAACAAGACTTCACTACTCTTGTACTCAAATCCTCTTGCGATAACGGCTAACATACCATTAGCCTTCTCAATTGCTTGCTGCACCTGCATGTTAGCTTTCAGTGACTTATTGACAAAGACACCCAGGTCCCTTTGTACATCTACAATTTCTAATCTCTTACCATTTAAGAAATATTCTGCACATCTATTCCTCCTACTAAAATGGATAACTTCAAATTTTTCCACATTATATTCCATCTGCCACGTTCTTGCCCACTCACTAAGTCTGTCCAAATCCCCTTGAAGCCGCTTTGCATCTTCCTCACAACACACATTCCCACCTAGTTTTGTTTCATCCGCAAACTTGAAAATATTACATTTGGTCCCCACATCCAAATCATCGATATATATTGTGAACAGCTGAGGCCTAAGCATTGATTCCTGCGGTACCCCACTAGTCACAGCCTGCCAACGTGAGAATGACCTGTTTATTCCTACTCTCTGTTTTCTGCCTGTTAACCAATTCTTAATCCATGCCAGTATATTACCTCCTATCCCAAGTGCTTTAATTTTGCTAACCAACCTCCTGTGGAGGACATTAACAAAAGCCTTCTGAAAATCCAAGTATACCATGTCCACCAACTCCCCTTTATCAATTTGTTTTCAAATTATTTCATGGGATGTGGGTGTCGCTGGCTAGGCCAGCATTTATTGCCCATCCCTAATTGCCCTTGAGAAGGTGGTGGTGAGCTGCCTTCTTGAACCGCTGCAGTCTGTGTGAGATAGGTACACCTACAGTACTGTTAGGAAGGGAGTTCCAGGATTTCCAGCGACCGTGAAGGAACGACGATATAGTTCCAAGTCAAGATGGTGTGTGGCTTGGAGGGGAACTTGCAGGTGGTGGTATTCCCATACATTTGCTGTCCTTGTCCTTCTTGTTGGTAGAGGTCGTGGGTTTGTAAGGTGCTGTCTAAGGAGCCTTGGTGTGTTGCTGCAGTGCATCTTGTAGATGGTACACACTGCTGCCACTGTGCGTCGGAGGTGGAGGGAGTGAATGTTTTTGAATGGGGTGCCAATCAAGTGGGCTGCTTTGTCTTGGATGGTGTTGAGCTTCCTGAGTGTTGTTGGAGCTGCACCCGCCCAGGCAAGTGGAGAGTATTCCATCACGCTCCTGACTTGTGCCTTGTAGATGGTGGACAGGCTTTGGGGAGTCAGGAGGTGAGTTACTCGCCTCAGGATTCCTATCCTCTGACCTGCTCTTGTAGCCACGGTATTTATATGGCTACTGCTGTTCAGGTTCTGGTCAATGGTAACCCCTAAAATGTTGATAGTGGGGATTCAGTAATGCCATTGAATGTCAAGAGGAGATGGTTAGATTCTCTCTTGATGGAGATGGTCATTGCCTAACATCTGTTGTTGGTTAATTGCTGGAGTCTATAATTAGAGGTAGGGTGACAGAACACGTTGTATATTTTCGGCTCATTAGAGAGAGCCAGCATGGATTTGTAAAGGATAGGTCATGCCTGATGAATATGATTGATTTTTTTGAAGAGGTGACTAAAGTAGTGAACAGGAGAATATCTATCGATGTTTTTTATATGGACTTCCAGAATGCATTTGATAAAGCACCTCATAAGAGACTGTTAGGTAGAGTTGAAGTTCATGGAATTGAAGACAAATTGTTGGCTTGTTTAGGAAATTGGCTGAGCAGAAAGAGAGAGGGAATAGAGAAAATGGACAGGTACACTAATTTGCCGGATGTGACTAGTGGTGTCCTGCAAGGATCTGTGTTGGAGCCTCAACTATTTGCTGTATTCATTAAGAACTTAGATAATGGGATAGAAAGCCACATATCCAATTTTGTCGATGACACAAAGATAGGCAGCATTGTAAGCAGTGTAGTTGGGAATATAAAATTAAAGATTTTAATAGATTAAATGAATGGGCAAAACTGTAGCAAATGGATTTCAATGTAGGCAAATGTGAGGTCATCCACTTGGACCTAAAAGGATGGGACAGGGTACTTTCCAAATCGGGAAAAGTGGAGGTCAAGAGTAGGCCATTTAACTCCTTGAGCCTTTTCCGCCATTCAGTGAGATCATGGCTGATTGGCGACTTAGTTCCATATACCCACCTTTGCCCTATATACCTTAATACCTTTGGCTAACCAAAATCTATCAATCTGAGGTTTAAAATTAATTTTACTCAGTCCTATTTCTTATGTTCTTATAAATCATGAACTTTGGTACTGTTTTATATGAGGTAAATTCTTATGTTTAGCACCAGACTGCATGCCACAATCATAGATTTGAGAAAGCAGCACAAAGTTTGCACGTAGTCTGCATCACTTCCATCAGATCAGACATGGGGTAATCGCACATCGCGATCCCAGTACCCGATAACCAGTCTTATCCAATTATTAGCCCTGTATGTTTATAAAATGTTTTAGGTTTCAATTTAATGTTGCCTGCTAATCTTTTCTCATAACCTCTCTTTGCCTCCTTTACTAACTTTTTCTATTGTCTCCTGTTCTTTCCATAATCTTCCTGGTTATTAACACAATTGTTTTTTTTTAGAATTAGAATATTACAGCGCAGTACAGGCCCTTCGGCCCTCGATGTTGCGCCGATCATCTGACCTACACTATTCCATTTACATCCATATGTCTATCCAATGACCACTTAAATGCCCTTAAAGTTGGCGAGTCTACTACTGTTGCAGGCAGGGCGTTCCACGCCCCTACAACTCTCTGCGTAAAGAAACTACCTCTGACATCTGTCCTATATCTTTCACCCCTCAACTTAAAGCTATGTCCCCTCGTGTTTGCCATCCTCATCCGAGGAAAAAGACTCTCACTATCCACCCTATCTAACCCTCTGATTATCTTATATGTCTCTATTAAGTCACCTCTCCTCCTCCTTCTCTCTAACGAAAACAACCCCAAGTCCCTCAGCCTTTCCTCGTAAAACCTTCCTTCCATACCAGGCAACATCCTAGTAAATCTCCTCTGCACCCTTTCCAAAGCTTCGACATCCTTCCTATAATGCGGTGACCAGAACTGCACGCAATACTCCAGGTGCGGCCTCACCAGAGTTTTGTACAGCTGCATCATGACCCCGTGGCTCTGAAACTCGATCCCCCTACTAATAAAGGCTAACACACCATATGCCTTCTTAACAGCCCTATTAACCTGGGTAGCAACTTTCAGGGATTTATGTACCTGGATACCAAGATCTCTCTGCTCATCTACACTACCAAGAATCTTCCCATTAGCCCAGTACTCTGCATTGCTGTTACTCCTTCCAAAGTACTCTGCATTGCTGTTTTCTTGGGATGTGGACATTGCTGGCTGGGCCAGCATTTGTTGTCCATCCCTAATTGCCCTTGAGAAGTTGTTGGTGAGCCACCTTCTTAAACCGCTGTAATCTTTGTAGTGTAGGCACACCCACGGTGCTATTAGGGAGGAAGTTCCAGGATTTTGACCCAATCATGGCGGCGATATAGTTCCAAGTCAGGATAGTGTGTGACTTGGAGGGGAATTTGCAGGTGGTGGTGTTCCCATGTGTCTGCTGCGCTTGACCTTCTTGGTGGTAGAGATTTCAGATTTGGGAAGTGATGTGAAGAAGCCTTGACGAGTTGCTGCTGTACACCTTTTAGATGCCACTGTGCGCCAGTGGAGGGAGTGAATGCTTAATGTGATGGATGGTGTGCCAGTCAAACGGGCTGCTTTTGTCCTAGATGGTGTCCAGCTTCTTGAGTGTTGTTGGAGCTGCACTCACCCAGGCAAGTGGGATTATTCCGTCACACTCCTGACTTGTGCCTTGTAGATACTGGGCAGGGCTTTGGGGAGTCAGGAGATGAGTCACTTGTCACAGAATACCCAAACTCTGACTTGCTGTTGAAACCAGAGTATTTATGTGTCTGATTGAGTTAGGTTTCTGGTCAGTGGTGACTCCTGGGATGTTGATGGTTGGGGATTCAGCGATAATAATCCTGTTGAATGTTAAGGGTACGTGATTCGACTCTCTCTTGTTGAAGATGGTCATTGCCTGGTACAGATATTACTTGCCACTTATCGGCCTTAGTCTGAATGTTGTCCAGGTCTTTCAGCACGCAGACACAGACTACTTGATTATCTGAGGAGTTGTGAATGTAACTGAACACTGCAATCTTCAGCAAACATCCCCACCAATTTCCCCTCTAACTTCCGTCTGCTGTGCACATCTGGCTTGTTCCATTGTGTGGTCCCTTTAAGATGACACACGGCAGTGCATGTATGCATCTTGAAGGGAACATTGCTTGTGCACGGCCTGTTTTGTTCCCTATGCTTGTGCACCCGATTTCTGTGTGGCATGCGCTCACACAGCTTTGAGGAATCATTGATCCCCACTTCTGACTGTATGATGGAGGGAAGGGCACTGATGAAGCAGCTAAAGATGGGTGGGCCTAGGACATTGCCGTAAGGAACTCCTGCAGCAAGATCCTGGGACTGAAATGATTGACTTCCAACAATCACAACCATCTTCCTTTGTGCTCGGTAGTGAAGTGTTTTCCCCTGATTCCCATTGACTTCAATTTTGCTAGGACACCTTGATGCCACACTCAGTCAAATGCCGCCTTGATTTCAATGGCAGTCACTCTCACCTCACCTCTGGAATTCAGCTCTATTGTCCATTTTTGGACCAAGGCTGTAATGTTTGGTTTTGCTACTGACGTTTGTCATAGCTTCGTTTTACTGTTTTATTTTTGCTTTTATTTCCTTTGTCATGCAGGGCACTTTGGATGCTCTATTTTATCCCTTCAAGGGAATATGACTAGTTATTACCTGGACTATCTTTTGCCTGAGTGCCATCCGTTGCTCCATTATTATTTGGCCCTACAATCACCTTTTCCAATCTACCTGTGCTAGGTCCCTTCTGAAATTAGCTTTTCCCCAGTTGAGCATTTTTACCTTCAGTATATTCTGGTCTCTTTTCATAATTACTTTAAACCAAATTATGTTGTTGTCACTGTTAGCCAGATTATGTCCTGCTGTAACACACTCCACTTGCCTACCCAGAACCAGATCCAACACCGTTTCTTCCTTGTTGGACTGGAGACATATTGATTGAGAAATTTTTCCTGCACACATCAGAAATTGCTCTCTTTCTCTACCATTAGCACTATGTTTTTCCCAGTCTATATTAAAGGTAATTAAAGTCTCCAAATATTACCACTCTATTTTCTATGTGGCAATTTGTGCCTGCAGCTTGTCAACCTTTAGTTATGTAATGGACATTGACACACATACAATTTAATACCTCCACCATCACTTTTGCTACTTTCCTTAACCTGGTCCTTCAATCTTTGGGATAGTTCTAATTTTACTGCTGTTTCTATCTCTGTCCTTTGATCTCATTTCTTTCCTTTCTGCTGTTTTCTGGTTTTCCAGCTAGCCCCCCCTCCCCCCACCAACCCACCTCCTCTGCCAAATTACTTTAAACCCTCCTCAGGAGCACTAGTTAACTTCTCAGTGAGAACATTTGCCCCGGCTTTGTTAAAGTGTAGCTCATTCATATGGGAGGTGCTCCTCCCCCCCTCCCACCCCGAGCCAGTCCCAATGCCTCATGAAGCTGAAACTTGCACCACTTCTCCATTTATGCATTTACCTGCACTATCTTCCTGTTTGTATACTCACTATACTAGCGTGAGGCACTGTGAGTAAACCTGAGATTACTACATTTGAGGTCCTGTTTTTTAAACTCTGCCTGAGACCTCAAAACTTTTCTACCTATGTCATTGGTTCCAACATGGACTTTGACTTCTTTTTGTTCCCCTTCTCCTCACAGAATATCTTGCACCCAGATGATATCCTTTACGCTGGACCAGGAAGGAAACATACCATTTGGGAATCACAATTTTGGTTACGGAAACGCCTGTCTATGCCTTGAATTATCAAATCCCCTATAAGTATGATAAGTACTTTTCCTTTTCTCCTCTGTGCAGTCAAATCTCCCGTGGTGTCAGGGGTTTGATTCTTACTGCATTTCTCCAAAGAGTAGTCACTGACCCCAGTATTCAAAACTGAAAACTGGTTAGTGAGTGATACTGGCTTGGGGGGATTCCTGCACTACCTGTGTCCTCCTCCTACCTTGTCCCTGCACTTCCTGTTGCACTTGCTCTTCCTCCACTTTCTTCTCTCCTCCACTTCTTGTTGTTCCTCATCCTCTGCTTGTTGCCTGTTGGATGGTGGCAAAGACTGTTCCCTCATAATGACCAGGTTGTGCAACATGCAGCAAACTACCACAAAGCATAATACCCACTCAGCTGAATAGCGCAGTTGTCCAGGCATTGAAAGTGTTACTTAAGGATGCTTACGTGTGCACATGTGTGTGGGTTCCAGACTAGAGCATTGTCATGAAATAAACCTTGTCGCCTAACAGCCAGCCTTTGACTTTCAATGGTGGGTAATATACAGATGGCATAATGGAAGGCCACAGAATGAAGGAATCATGCTGCTGTCAAGATAACGGGCATTTACCTAAACAATGTTCTGCCTATGATCATTCACCAGATGCACATTGAGTGGTTGGAATCCCTTTCAATTCATGAAAATGAATGAGGTGCAAGCAAGGCAATGTGCCTGCAATCAATAGCATCCTGCACCATAAGAAAGCTACAATCTGTGCAAACCCTTGTACTGGTTCCACCTGCTTGTCTCTGGCGAGAGGGAATGAGATGAAGCTGTTTCTCTGTATATAGAGAGCCTCAGTGACCTCCCTTCTGCAGCAGTGCAAACTGCAAGATATTGCTTATATCTCCAGTACCAGCCTGGAAGCAGCCAGATGCTTAAAAATTAAGAGCCGGCAGTCACCTTATCCTGTTTTGAGGTTGCAGTTACAGCTGCAGCAGTTGGCAGATTTCAGTTGCAACCTCTTTAGTGAAGTGAAGACATTTTAAACATTCCTCGCTGAAATTGAGCTAAGAGAATTGCTTCCTAGGGATCCTCAATGGATATGGCCTCCTGAGAGCTTTGCTCTCTCTACTCCTCCCTCTTCTAGCAGCTTGTCCTGCTCTCCATGGCCTCTTCTTCATTCTTCCAGTTATGCTCGATTCCAAGAGGAAGGCCTACCAGGCCACCCATGTCTGTAAGTAACTTGTTTTATTACAAGCTATTAAATTAGCCAAAAAGAACTTTAGTACCAGCCACACCACTCCCTGGAAACTATTCAAACTTTAAACAAGTATAGGAAAACTCCAAAAATACTTAGAATTTCACCATCAGCCAGAAAATATAATGCAGCAACTAACCTGGAAGCATTCATGAACCTTTTCAGTAGTGGTGGTGGGATGGGGGTGTAGAGGGGGTTGGTGTGGTGTTCCTCATGCCATTTAATGTCATGTTCAGCTGTGTGAGGTTAAAACAGGGCTGAAGCGTAGAGTTCGAAAATGTCAGCATTAGCGTTAAATCAGCATTGCACACTGAGGGCTGAATTTTGTGAGCTCATCATGAGTCCCAGTGGCAGATCCGGAAGCGGATGTAATCAACACATGTGATGTGTGCAGTCGGCCAGCCACTTAACATACTGGAGGCACAGGGCCCATCCAGTTGCACGACGCAGGCTGGCTCTGAGGCGCTGATTGCAACGTCAGATAACTCCAACGCAGGTGGTGGCACTGCCAGCCCTGCTTGTCTTGCAGCCTTTCAGTGGGGCAATGAATCTGGATTGCTGCTGGACCCTTCTGATGGTATTTTGAACTCCTGAACCCCCCGCGGCTGGACTGCCTACGTTGGGATGGAGCAGGAGCGCACTGAGACAATGTCCAAGGCAAAACACTGGGTGGCCCCATGGTTTAGCGATACCTTCTTGCAGATTCTCCTGCAAGCTGCAAGGGAAAGGCAAGAAGTCCTCTTTCCAAGGGATGGCAAGAAGAGATTCTCCTGCCTGATCAAGCAAGCCTGGATGGAGATCTAAGAGAAGGTCAGCAGTTGTGGGATCACCCCCTGGAGCTAGGTCCAATGAGCAAGAGAGTCAATGACCTCCTTCGCTCCACCAAGGTAAGCCCTCCAGACCCATCTCCTCTTTGGGGTTTGCATCTGGCTACATGGGAGAGAGCATGACATGGGGAGGGAGAGACCACAAAAGTGGTGGCAAGGGGATAAGGCATAACCACATCCTGGCAGGTACATGGCTGCACCTCGGCAACAGGCCACCTTCTTTCACAGCTCATTCCCATTACGTCCCCTGAGGTCAGACATGCGAAGAAGCCACACAGGAAACCCATCAAGGGATGAGGGGCAGCCACTAGCATAACTGTTCTGTTGCTCTTTCTGCAAAGTCTTGCTACGTCCTTCTTTCCAGTTGCAGACTAATGGACCCATAACACGAGGGAGACCTCGAGGACTGGCAGAGGAATCCCTGATGTGTGTCCTCTGATGTCACCTGAGGAGGAGACTTTGGAGCTAGCGGGGGCCCATGGTGGCCTTTCAATTGCAGACGGTGAGACTGGAGTGTCTGCACAAGAGAGTGAAGAGACATTGTGTCCATGTGTTCTCCACCACACTTCTGGAGATCCACATCACGCATGGTTGACATGAGGAGAACTGAACAACCTAACCCACAAATGTTTGTGTTCTCTCATGCAGGTCATGGAACGCCAGAGGCAAATGTAGTCGCTGCGACAGGGGACCTGCCTTCGAACTCTTGAGGAGGAGGAGGTGCAGTCAGAGGATGCACCGTCACATCCTTCCCCTGCACCTTCCACCAGCACAGATACTTTCGCCTTGGTGGCTGTAGGTGCAGGCTTAAATTCAGGGTCACAAGCTGGTGAGAGCACCACACATGCGCCTGAACAGCTGATAGAGGTTGTGACAGCCGAGGCCACTGACAGTTGGAGGACTGTGGGTGTCCAGGCCCATGCTGAGCCCCAGTCTGACGATGAGCCTCTGGTGTCGACAGCACAGGACATGCTGGAATTGCAGGAAGAGGTAAGGCAACATCTGGCAGAGTTGCCAGAGGCAATGCGCGACTGTGAGCGGACAATGGAGAGGTCCATCCAACCCATGAGTACTGAAATGTCTCAGGCTTGTGAGCACATGGCTTCCTCCACCGAGAGGTTGGTGACCCTCCTGGAGAGCCAAGTCACACAGATGTGCGCAGACCTGTACACCATCGCCTTGGCCATGACCTCATCTCGGCAGTGGCAAGGTGAGAGAAGAACGTGACACCAGGAATCTTCTCCAGCTCCTCTTTCTTCTCTGATCAACAGGGAGGTTCAAGTGAGCCTTGTAGGGGAGAAGGAGAGGCTGACCGCCACCTCTGAGGGCTCGCCTCAGGGTGCTCTGAGTATGAACAGTGGCTCCTCAGCCCCTCCGCCAGTGAGCCAGCTCCAGTAGCCGCAACAAATGAGGAGGCTCCTACACCTGTGCAAGAAAGCCCCCAGCCAGCCAGGGCCCTCCAAGCCTCCGGCAGTCAGAGGACATCAGCCGAAGTCATCCCAGGCCAGGGGCAGCCTGATCAGCACCCTCCCTCCAGCTCGGCTGCTATTGCAGGGGTCACATCATGTAGAAGCACATGTATAAAGAAGAGCACCTAGGTGCATATGGGTATTCACGGGTGTATTACATTTGGCCTTTATATTGTTTTTTGCATTTGGTGTTATAAATAGAGTTCACATTCATTGTTGTAAAATGCTCAGTCCTTCATGCCTGAATTGTGAGCTGCTGCTTTCACCTTTGCTCCCTCAATGGGCTGCCAGTGTAGGCACAGACTGCCTTTGGTAAGTGTCTCAGATGTGCTAGTGAGTGGGGTGAAGCTGGACACTAGGCACGGAATCAAGATAAGAAAGGAAGCAACAGGTGGAGTACAGTGAGCTGAGTCTTTATTGAGTTCATCATGGTGGTCGGAAACGGGTGTGTATGAGATTGTCTCTTGCCTCCCTTGTGCGTCTCTCAATGGCCCCGATCTCCAGTGCAAGAGAATCAGGATCCAGTGCTGTTTGCTCCTCCACATCCTCCTCATCAGAAGAGGGCTGGCAATCAATCATGTCCTCTTCGTGCAAGGCCTGCTGCCCCTGCTGTGCTAGATTGTACAGAGCTAAGCACCAGAATCTCATCTTCAGTATCCCAGTGGCCTGGATGGGGGAGCTCAAAACACAGTGTGTTTAAAAATTAAAACACAATGTGTTACAAAAGACTAGGTGAAGGCAGTAAAAGACCCCTAGACACCTTTCTCACCTGCTTGTAACAAAAGGGTGGTGGAAGCAGATTCAATAAGAACTTTCAAAAGCGGATTTGATAAATACTTGAAAAAAATATTTGCAGGGCTATGGCAAAACACAGATGGGGGGGGTGGGACTAACTCGATACCTTTTTAAAAGAGCTGGCACAAGCATGATGGACCAAATGGCCTTCTGTACTGTAAAATTCAATGATAACATTTTTCATCCTTGTTGGTGTCCTGCCTGCCCCCTTGATTTCTCAAATAACAAAAGAAATGTGTAGATGGCACTATATACAGTGCTGTTGCAATACCAGGCAGAACAACAACTATGTTCACCTCAGCTGCATTTAATAGACATTGTCAATGCTGTCAGTGTTTGAATTGTGTGTTTACATGTGCTTTAGGTACTGACTTCCCTGGTGGCAAAAAACACAAGAAGTACAGATCAGAAAGTTCATATCTGAAACAGCGATTGGAAGAGATGAAAACTGTTCTGAGACACCTGGACTTCAAACAACCGGTATGTTTGTCAGAACAGCATGCAAAGTGTTGACACTGAGCTTATTCAATGTATCAGTGCCAGTACTTTACAGTAAAAACACCTTAAACCAACACACAGCCGAATGTCATAGGTCTCTTATTTCATCACAAGCAATTTCTTGCAACAATGTCAGTGTTGTACAGTGACAGACCTGCACCCAGCAGTACTATACCACATTGTTATACAGTGACAGATCTGTACCCACCAGTACTATACCCCAGAGTTAGTTAGTGACAGATCTGTACCCACCAGTACTGTACCCCAATGTTCAACAATGAGAGATTTGTACCCACCAGTATTGCACCCTTGTTATACAATGACAAACCTGTACCTCCCCACTGCTGTACCCCAGTGTTAGACAGTGACAGATCTGTATCCACCAGTACTGCACCCCAATGTTATACAATGACAGACCTTTGTCCACCAGTACTGTACCCCAGTGTTAGTGACAGACCTGTTTCCACCAGTACCATATCCAATGTTATACACTGAAAGACCTGTGCCACCAATACTGTATCCCAGAGTTAGTTAGTGATAGACCTGTACCCACCAGTACTGTATTCCAGTGTTTTATCTTTTATTCCATTGGCCACATTTCCCAATCCGGGACTACTTTGAATCATATCTCTCATCCTATACTAATTTTCAGAATGCTGGCATACTTGAAAATGATGTGAGATGCTGCGATAAACTGAGACTGCATTGTCACATTTTTAGACCTACCCCAGCCTCTAGTGTTGCCACAGCACCTAACAGTGGCTCAACCTCTAGTGGTGCCTGTGTCCCAGGAACTACCCCAGCTTCTGATGCTGCGCCAGTCTCTAGCAGTGGCCCAACGTCAATGCAACCCTGACCTCAAGCCCCCAGAATATGATTCAATGTTTGCTGTTATTATGCTCCATGCAATATTGATGGTTGCAGGAATTTGAATGTTTCTGCCTTTGTGATATAGGGAGAGGTGCAGTGTCTGAGCACTGCTCTCTCTTTCTTTCATCAGTCCGAGTGCCACAAGTGCTGTTGGAACTGATTTGCATTTGGCCTCAATGGTAGCTATCAGCACCTAGATATATATTGTTGCAGGGTGCAGGGTGTGCTCTCACTTATTATCAACAGCGTACCCGATGCCAACAGTAGATTGTCAGCGTAAAGCCACCAGCTGTTGGCAGCTAATTGCCAGGACACTGATGCCTTGGGTTAATGGGGTATTTTCTACACACAGGACATTGATCAGCTGGAAGTGATTGGAACTGGGCGCCCCTTCAGCTCGACATCAGTAGAATGTTTCCCTGTTGAGGAGAATCACCCCTCACCACAGGGTAAAGAGAACATGTAAGCATCACTGTGCGTTGGAGGAGTTCCACACTGTTTGTTGGATTGACACGTTCGGTGCAATGATTTGCAGTCTGATGTATCTGTGATGAATAAACTGCAGAGTTTCTATTCTTATCAATTTCTACTTGGTGATCTGAGACATTGCTCACACGGAAAATGAAAAATGAAAATGGTGTTCCTCTCTCTCATCTGTCTCTCTCGCTATTTCTGATGCATTCTTGCTACCTGAATCTCAAAAATTTTCTGTTCTAGTAATTTGCATCTGTAGGTTTCAAACTATCCTTCCCTACAGTAAGCTTGCCTTGTGTTTTTTCCTCGCCTTTATGTCTTTTACTTTGTCTCTTTTTATGCACTCTTCCTTTCCTACTTCAATTCAGCCAATAATTAGATGTCAGTTATATATATTTTCTTCATTCACCTGTCTTACTTTATTTTCTTTCACTTAATTTTTCTTTCTGACATCCTTTGTCTCCTGATGGTGATGTGACTGATCAGTGGGAGATGGTGTGATTAATGAGTGGATAATGTTGTAAGAAGTGGCATCTTTTAAGAATATTGTAGAATTGTTATAGAATAAGTAGGCAAAGTATTGTGATTATCTGGAAGGACGCTGTTTCTCTCACTCTCTCTGTCTCAAGAAAGATCCTGTGACAGGCAGCCAGGACAGCATAGGCCTGTTATCTCTGCCAAGGATATGATTCTAGCACAAGCTCTGGTACAAGACATTCCTAAGCCTGATAAGGCGGAATCACATGAGCAAAGGTTAAATAGATATCCTAGCATGCGGTAAGCATACTTCATGGACTTCGAATGGAAATGGGAGGGATCTACCTTGAATATCTGTCCCTTGCTAAATGGACAATGAATATGATTGACGTAAGACAACCTGCAGCCCTTTGAAATAAGGTATATAAATGGGCTGTCAAGAGGGGAAATCACTTTGGACAGAAAAGAGCTTCTCAAGCTGGATCCATGCTGGCTCCAGCCGAACCACCCTAGCTATCTCAAGAAGATTGAGAGCAGAAGAGACCGCTGCCACTAGCTATGGAGATCAGCATCCACCTTCTTCCCCAATCCATTCGTCTGATCCGGGACCGGCAAACTGTTCTCACCTGTCACGGCCATATGCTTTTTATGTCTTTTTAACCTATACATTATATTTAAACTGTTGCTTCTTAATAAACTGCTTTAAAATCACATTATGAGCTCGAACCCCTTCTTTGGGTATCTGTGACTCCCAAATCTTAAGCTTAGAATGTGATTGAAAATGGATTATGATGTGATGTGTTAATCTTTGTGTTCACAGAATCATAGAATTGTTACAGCACAGAAGGAGGCCATTTGGCCCGTTGTGTCTGTGCTGGTTCTCCAAGGAGCAATTTACCTAGTGCCACTCTCCTGCCTTCTCCCCCTGTCCCTGCACATTCTTCCTTTTCAGGTCACAATCCAATTTCCTCTTGAATACCTCGATTGAACCTGCCTCCACCACACTCCCAGGCAGTGCATTCCAGATCCCAACCACTTTCTGCATGAAAACGTTTTTCCTCATATCACCATTGCTTCTTTTGCCAGTCACCTTAAATCTGTGCCCTCTTGTTCTCGATCCTTCCGCCAATGGGAACAGTTTTTCCCTTTCTATTCTGTCCAGACCCCTCATGATTTTGAACACCTCTATCCAAACTCCTCTCAGCCTTCTCTTCTCCAAGGAAAACAGTCCCAACTTCTCCAATCTATCTACATAACTTGTCGTGACGCTGCTTCTATATATTTTTGTTAAGTCTTTTTTTGAGGACTCATATTTTAGAATTATGGGCATTGTTTTATTTGGGAAAACTGAAAATGAATTCTATGGATGTTTTTTTCATTGAAAGTACACTGAGAGGTCTTGTTTGAAAACAACATTTACTGGAAGTCACCTGTCTTCATATAAGTACCCTGCAGGGGCTTTTTGACCCTGGGGGAGATGTTTACAGAGAAGTGACAGGTCAAGATTTATTGGGGTCAGGAGGCTTGACTCTTGAGATATTGTTTTTGGTTTTACTTTGGACAGTGTGTTGGGGTGTGAGCTGTTTTGAAGGCAGTTGGAGAAAACCAGCCAAGAGAGCAGTCACCATCAGCTCACCCTCTTCCATCTCTTTGAGAACTTTCTGGGAATCAAGCATAAGAAATAGAGAAACTGATGCTGCATTTCTCCTGAAAAGCCTACCAGAAACCCATGATGCCACATTGCTCCTGGAAAGACTGCCCAACTGAACCTCAACATCGCCTGAAAAGAACTGCTCTAGAAAAATCCCATTGACGGCCATATTTGGGATGCCAAACCACAAAGAGACAATATCTTTCAATATCTTCTCCTTTTCTTCAAGAATTAGCAAATATTTGGCCAAAGTATTTGTGTGTGTGTCTAAGGTAAAAAGGAACTTTAATATTTCAATCTGCGTGTTAATGCTTTGCTTCGTTAATGGTTAAGTTATGTTTTAAAATAAACTGATAATTTTGTTGTTAATTAAAGAAACTTGGTTGATGTATGTTATTCTGGGATAAAGAGTAGAGTATATGATTGACCATATCGGTAACTAGGTAAATATTTAAATATATGTTGTGACTTGTGGAGAAGTGGAACTAGAAAAGACAGTGCACTCCTCCCACCTTGGTCATAACAAACTGAACTTCTTCATCCCTGGAACCATTTTCATGAATCTTTTCTGCATTCTCTCTAATGCCTTCACATCTTTCCTAAAGTGCAGTTTTCAGAACTAGACATCGTACTCCAATTGAGGCTGAACCAGTGTTTTATACAAGTTTAACATAACTTCCTTTTTTTTGTACTCGATGCCCCTATCAATAATGCCTAGGATGCTACATGCTTTATTAACCGTGCTCTCAACCTGTCCTTCCACCTTCAGTGACTTATGCATATGTACACCCAGGTGCCTCTGCTCCTGCACTCCCTTTCGAATTGTACCCTTTATATTGTCTCTCCGCATTCTTTCCACCAAAATGAATCACTTCAGACTTCTCTGCATTAAATTTCATCTGCCACTTGTCCGTCCATTCCACTAACCTATCTGTGTCCTTTTGAAGTTTAACACATTCTTCTCACAGTCCGCAATGCTTCCCAGATTCATATCATCTGCAAATTTTGAAAATGTGCCCGTACACCAAGGTCTCATTAATATATATCAGGAAGAGCAAGTTTCCTAACAGCGATCCCTGAGGAACACAACTACAAACCTTCCTCCAGTTTGAAAAGCATCCATTAACCAATACTGTCTGTTTCCTGTCACTCAGCCAATTTCATATCCATGTTGCCACTGTTGGTATAAGCTATAACTTTGCTCACAGGTCTGTAGTGAGGCACATACAAACATGCGAATGAGGAGCAGGATTCAGCCACTCAACCCCTCGAGCTTGCTCTGCCATTCAATAAGTTCATGGCTGAACTGATTACTCCACATTTCCATCTACCCCCGTTAACCTTTCACCCCATTGCTTATCAAGAACCTATCTACCTCTGCCTTAAAAATATTCAAATCCTCTGCTTCCACCACCTTTTGAGGAAGAGAATTCCAAAGACTCACGACCCCCTGAGAGAAAAAAATTCTCCTCATCTCTGTCTTAAATGGGCGACCCCTTATTTTTAAACAGTGACCTCTAGCTATTCTCAATTATCAGTAAAGTGATGGAAGGTGTTGTCGACAGTGCTATCAAGCGGCACTTCCTTAGCAGTAACCTCCTCATTGATGCTCAGTTTGGGTTCCACCAGGACCACTCAGCTCCTGATCTTATTACAGCCTTTGTTCAAACATGGACAAAAGAGCTGAACTCAAGAGGTGAGGTGAGAGTGACTGCACTTGACATCAAGGCAGCATTTGACCGAGTATGGCATCAAGGAGCCCTAGCAAAACTGGAGTCAATGGGAATCAGAGGAAAAATTCTTCACTGGTTGGAATCGTACTTAGCATAAAGGAAGATGGATGTGGTTGTTGGAGGGCAACCATCTCCGCTCCAAGACATCACTGCAGGAGTTCCTCAGGTTAGTGGCCTAGGCCAACCATCTTCCACTGCTTCATCAATGACCTTCCTTCAATTTTAAGCTCAGAAGTGGGGATGTTCACTGATGATTATACAATGTTCAGCACCATTCGCGACTCCTCAGATAGTGAAGAAGTCCGTGTAGAAATGCAGCAAGACCAGGCTTGGGCTGACAAGCGGCAAGTAACATTTGCACCACGCAAGTGCCAGGCAATGACTACCTCCAACAAGAGAGAATCTAACCATCCCCTCTTTACATTCAATGGCATTACGATCGCTGAATCCCCTACTATCAACATCCTGGGGGTTACCATTGACCAGAACCTGGACTGGACTAGCCATATAAATACCGTGGCTACAAGAGCAGGTCAGAGGCTAAGAATCCTGCGGCGAGTAACTCACCTCCTGACTCCCCAAAGCCTGTCCACCATCTACAAGACATAATTCAGGAGTATGATGGAATACTCTCCACTTGCCTGGATGGGTGCAGCCCCAACAACACCATCCAGGACAAAGCAGCCCACTTGACTGGCACCCCATCCACAAACATTCACTTCCTCCACCACCAACACACAGTGGCAGCAGTGTGTACCATCTACAAGATGCACTGCAGCAACGGACCAAGGCTCCTTAAACAGTACCTTCCAAACCTGCAACCTCTACCACCTAGAAGGACAAAGGCAGCAGATGCAAGGGAACACCACCACCTGCAAGTTTCCCTCCAAGACATACACCATCCTGACTTGGAACTATATCGCCGTTCCTTCACTGTCGCAGGGTCAAAATCCTGGAACTCCCTTCCTAACACTGCAAGTGTACCTACCCCACATGGGCTACAGCAGTTCAAGAAGGCAGCTCACAACCAGCTTCTCATGGGCAATTAGGGATGGGCAATAAATGCTGACCTAGCCAGTGATGCCCACGTCCCAGGAACGAATAAAAAAAAAAGATTGAGATTGGTACTTTATCAAATGCCTTTTGGAAGTCCATGTACACAACATCTATAGCATTACTCTCATCAACCCTCTCTGTTACCTCATCAAAAAACTCCAGCAAGTTAGTTAAACCGATTTACCCTTAACAAATCTGTGCTGGCTTTCCTTAATTAACCCGCATTTGCCCAGGTGATAAATAATTTTGTCCTGAATTATCCCTTCTAGAATCTGCCCCAACACCGAAGTCAAACTGACCGTCCTGTAGTTCCTGGGCTTTTATTTTACACCCTTTTTTGAACAAGGATGTAGCATTTGCAATTCTACAGTCTTCTGGCACCACCCCTGAGTCTAAGGAAGACTGAAAAATTATGGCCAGTGCCTCTGCAATTTCCACTCTCACTTTCTTCGGCATCCTTGGATGCCTCTCATCCAGACCTGGTGCCTTATCAACTTTTAAGTGCAGACAGCATATCCAACACATCCTCCTTATCAATTTTAAACATTTCAAGCTTCTGAATTACCTCCTCTTTCATCATGACCTGCACAGAAACTTCTTCTTTGGTAAAGATAGATGCAAAGTATTCATTTAATACCTCAGCTATGCCCTCTGTCTCCATGCAGAAATCCCCTTTTTGCTCCCTAATCAGCCCTATTCCTCCTTTTATCACCTTTTTACTATTTTTGTGCCTATCGAAGACTTTTGGATTCCCTTTTATGTTAGTTGCCAATCTCTTCTCATGCTCTCTCTCTTTGCTTCTCTTATTTGCTTTTTCAATTCCCTTCTGAACCTTCTATATTCAGTCTGGTTCTTAATTGTATTATCCACCTGGCACCTGTCAAACGCAAACTTCTTCTTCATCTTAATCTCTATCTCGTTCACCATCCAGGGAGCTCTAGATTTGTTTGCCCTACCTTTCCCTTTCGTGGGAATGTACCTTGACTGTACCCAAACTCTCTCTTCTTTAAAGGCAGCCCATTGTTCAGTTACTATTTTGCCTACCAGCCTTTGATTCCAGTTTATTTAGGTTGGATCCATTCTTACCCCATTGACATTGGCTTTCTCCCAGTTAATTATTCTTAGTCTGGATTGTTCTTTGTCCCTTTTCTATAGCCAATCTAAACCTTATGATGCAATGATCATTGTCCCCTAAATGTTCCCCTACTGATACTCCATCCACTTGGCCCACCTCATTCCCAAGAAGCAGGTGTTACTGTACTTTTTCAGTTTTCTTTGGTCTTTTGCAGTGATCTGCTGGAGGACTATCCTGATGTGATTGAGGAACCAATCACTGGTCCATCCATTATGTTCTGTGGACATCCAGCCCGATGGCTGAAGGACAGCAGCTCTCACAAGGTACAGCAGTTATACTCAGTGCAGATAAACATCTCTGTTAATAGGCAAGGGAACTAGCTGGTGTCATACTTTAGGCATTGCTTCTTTTACCTTGCTTCAGATCCAGCCTAGACTAATAGGGATAAGTATTCAGTATTTGAAATGAATTTATCAGTCTAATGCAGGACCAATAGTGGGTGGTCTAGATTAAGGTGTGATATACTAACAGGGCCAATTATGCGAAATTTCCGTGCTTTATCGTCCTGGGAGTTTTTGGTAGAAGGGTGTAGAGACATCTTTACTGCATATCTAACCCCTGTAAGGTGTAAGGGGTGTAAGGGAGGGGTGGCACCTCTTACAGGCGTGCTCGCTGCGTTCCTTAGAGTGGCTCGTCCTGTATTGGTCCTCACCTTCACCCAGTTCTCATCTGTGGCTCCAAGCAACTGATAGCATGCACTGTGGCCACACCCAAGTAAACTCCTTCGATAGGCGAGCCAAACCACATGAAGTCTCCTACTCCCACAAATTAGTGGTTGTCTGCCCTAGCATGTGAAGACTGATTCTGTTGGATTGAGTGGTTGAGACCAATCTAAGGTCCAAAGGCCTTGAAGGCATCTCAGCACTGTGTTGTGGAACGCATAGAGCTTGACAAGACACAGAAGATGTCGTGGTCACCCTGCATCCGGAACTATCTCCAGCTGTCTGGACTCATCTCGCCACTGGACCAAGATAGGTCAGGATGAGAGAGTGAGGCTGGCGATACACAACTCTCCCTCACTAAAATCCAATTCACACGTCATGTTCATCATCTTTCTTTATCTGTCATCCATTGTCCATCTATCACAAATCCTGTGACAATGGGCAAGCATTTCACTCAAAGGGTTGTGATTCTTTGGCATGCTCTACCCCAGAGGGTTGTGGATGCTCCATCATTGAATATATTCAAGGCTGCGGTAGATAGATGTTTGGTCTCGCAGGGAATCAAGGGATATGGGGAGCGGGCAGGAAAGTGGAATTGAAGCCCAAGATCAGCCATGATCATATTGAATGGCGGAGTAGGCTCGATGGGCCAGATGGTCTACTTCTGCTCCTATTTCTTGTGTTCTTGACATAGCAGCAGCTGTGGATTCACTGGTAGCTGTAGCTGTGAGCCTGCACACAGGCAGCTCAGGCCATAGTTTTTCACTCGGAGGAAGCAGTAGTAGGATTCAGGAGCCCCCTGAGCGACTGAGCAGCCATTTTCAGGACCACACTGCTCACCTCCCTGGAGTGAGGAAGGGACTAGAAAAGCTGCCCGAACATTGTCTGCTTCACCTAACCTGGCCAGCAGGCCACAGCTGGCAGGGATCCCCTCAACGCGGTTGAAAGTCAATCCCAAGAAAGAAAGTAAGGGTGACACTGGTCATCATTGGCACGTGGAACAAGGACACCCTCATGGACAACACCACATCCAACAGACCTGAGAGCAGAACTGCTCATGTTGGTAGAGTGTTGGCAAGGTACAATGTCCAGATCACCACTCTCAGCAAGGTTCGTCTACCTGAGGAGGGTCAGCTCAAGGAAATCAGCACCGGTTACACATTCTTTGGAGTGGCCATGGAAAAGAAGAATGGTGCGGAGCTGGTGTGGGCTTTGCTGTCATGAACCATCTCGTCAATAAGTTGATTTGCCGTCCTAAGGGTGCTTAAACTCCCCCAGCACGGCAACAGGCGACTTTCATCAGTGTATATGCCCCTACCATGACCAACCTGATGAATTCATGGTGACTTAATCCAAGAGTTGGTCTAGATCACCAGGCGTGCAAAGAGATCTTTGGCAAAACGGGTTTGGCAGTTGTAACAGCAGTGGTCTCCTATTGCTCAAGATGTGTGCTACGAACATATGTATGAACATACAATATTACACATTAGGAGCAGGAGTAGGCCACTCGGCCCCTCGAGCCTGCTCCACCATTTAATAAGATCATGGCTAATCTGATTGTAACTTCGACTCCACATTCCTGCCTACCCCCGATAACCTTTCATCCCGTTGCTTATCAAGAATCTATCTACCTCTGCCTTAAAAATATTCAAAGATTCTGCTTCCACTGCCTTTTGAGGAAGAGAGTTCCAAAGCCTCACAACCCTCTGAGAGAAAAAATTTCTCCTCATCTCTGTCTTAAATGGGCGGCCCCTTATTTTTAAATAGTGACCCCGGTACTAGATTCTTCCACAAGGGGAAACATCTTTTCCACATTCACCCTGTCAAGACCCTTCAGGATCATTTGTTTCAATCAAGTCACCTCTTACTCTTCTAAACTCCAGTGGATACATGCCTAGCCTGTCCAACCTTTCCTCATGAGACAACCCACCCATTCCAGCTATTAGTCTAGCAAACCTCTGAACTGCCTCCAACGCATTTACATTCTTCCTTAAATAAGGAGCCCAATACTGTACACAGTACTCCAGATGTGGTCTCTGTATAACTGAAGCATAACCTCCCTACTTTTGTATTCAATTCCCCTCGCAATAAATAATAAAATTCTGCAATAAACAATAAAATTCTATCAGCTTTCCTAATTACTTGCTGTACCTGCATACTAACCTTGTGCGATTCATGCGTTAGGACACCCAGATCCCTCTGCATTTCAGAGCTCTGCAATCTCTCAGCATTTAGATAATATGCTTCTTTTTTATTTTTCCTGCCAAAATGGACAATTTCACATTTTCCCACATGACACTCCATTTGCCAGATCTTTGCTTATCTATACTTAACTTTCTATATCCCTTGTAGCTTCTTTATGTCCTCTTCACAACTTACTTTTCTACCTATCTTTGTGTCATCAGCAAATTTAGCAACTATACCTTCGGTCCCTTCATCTATAAATTATAAAAACTTGAGGCCCCAGCACAGATCCCTGTGGCACACCACTGATTACATCTTACCATCAGAAAATGACACATTTATGCCTACTCCTGCTAGCTGGCAATCTTCTGTCCATGCCAAAATGTTATCCCCTACACTATGAGCTTTTATTTTCCACAATAACCTTTGATGTGGCATCTTATCAAATGCCTTCTGGAAATCTAAGTGCAGTTCATCCACTGGTTCCCCTTTATCCACAGCACATGTTACTTCTTCAAAGAAGCATAAATTAGTTAAACATGATTTCCCTTTCACAAAACCATGTTGACTCTGCCTGATTAGCGTGAATTTTTCTAAGTGCCCTTCCATAAAGCCTTTAATAATAGCTTCTAACATTTTCCCTAAGACAGATGTTAAGCTAACAGGCTTGTAGCTTCCTGCTTTCTGTCTCCCTCCCTTTTTGAATAAAGGAGTTACATTTGCTGTGTGCTGAGCATGAGCTCTTAATCACCAACATAAGTTACTGCCTCCCTAATTGCAACAAGACGCCTTGGATACACCCCCATTCCACACATTGGTATCTAATCAACTATGTCATCACCAGGCAGAGGGATAAGCAGGATGTGTGTGTAATGAAAGCCATTTGTGATGCTGACTGCTGGACTGACCATCATCTTATCATCTCAAAGCTAAACATCAAGATCCATCCCCCTAGACGTCCCCAAGACATCAAGGTCCAGAAGCTTCTCAGTGTCTCAAGACTCAAAACAGGCAGTGGTGAAGGAATCTCAGAGAAAGTCGAGAGTCACCTGTGTACAGCGAAAATGGACACACTGCACCTAGGATGACTGGGCGGCCTTTATGGATATAGTGTACTCCAAAGCTCTAGAGATCTTAGCCTTACCTCTCATAAGTACCAAGATTGGTTCGGCGAAAAAATGAGGTATGCAGAAACTACTGGAGGAGAAACATCACCTCTGTTGGGCTTACCATAATGACAAGCCATCGCTATCCAAGCACTATGCCTACCAAAATATCCACAGGACTGTCCAGTGCAAGCTCAGAGAGATGCAAGACAATTGTTTGAATCAGAAAGCAGACACACTCCAGTCATATGCCAACCACAAAGACTGGAAGAGATTCTATAATGCTCTCAAATCTGTCTCTGGGCCCCAGTCTACTGGTTCATCACCAATCCTCATTGTCAACGGGTCAACACTGCTCACAGAAAAAGCCCAAACTCTAGAAAGATGGACAGAGCACTTTAACCACATCCTTAATCGGCCTTCATCCATCAGTGAAGATACTATCAACAGGCTACCATAGGTTGCTGTTAACGATTTTCTTGATGACCTTCCCATGCTGTTAGAAACAATAAAAACTATGTAACTCCTGTCTAACGGCAAAGCTCCAGAAGCTGATGCTAACCCAGCTGAGGTCTACAAGGCTGGAGGTCAACACCTGGTCAAGAAGCTCACTGGACTCCGTCAATCTTTGTGGGAGTAAGGAATTATCCTGCAAGAATACAAAGATGCCTCCATTGTCCACCTATACAAATAGAAAGGAATTCACCAATCTTGTGACAATCACAGAGGAATCTAACTCCTGTCCATCGCTGGCAAAATCTTCACTAGAATCCTTCCGAACCACTTAGTGCAACATCTCGACCAGGATCTGCTGCCAGAGAGTCAGTGAGGTTTCAGAACAGGTCGGGGAACCACTTATATGGTGTTTGCAGTAAGACAGCTCCAGGAGAAATGCCAAGAACAGAACATGGACCTCTACACCATGTTTGTTTGACCTGACCAAGACCTTCAACACAGTAAGTTGTGAGGGCCTTTAGAAGGTAATAGAGAAATTCGACTGCCCTAAGAATTCGTCACAATGGTTCGACAGTTCCATGACGGCATGCCCGCAGGTGTTCTGGATGATGGTGAGTCTTCTAACCCACTCCCAGTTACTAATGGAGTTAAGCAGGGCTGCGTGCTAGCACCAGCCCTCTTCAATGCGTTTTTCTCCGCCATACTCTCTGATGCCTTCCATGATGGTGATCCTGGCATTGAAATCAGATATTGCATGGATAAGAAGCTGCTCAACCTGAGCAAACTCTGGGCAAACTCCAAGGATTTCCTGATTTCCACTGACTATGCACTGGTTGCTGATTCAGAGCTGAACAATCAGCACAAAGAAAATTGAAATAATTTACCAGCCTGCTCCAGGTAAGCCCTATCTCGAGCCCAATGTTTCATTTCATGACCAGAACCTGTCAGCAATGGATAAGTTCACTTATCTCGGCACTCTCTCAAGCTGTTCATATTAATGACATGCAAGAATTGCCAAAGCTAGTGTAGCCTTTGGCAGACTTCGAGCATCAGTCTGGGAATGAACAGTCTGCCTACCAAACTGAAAGTCGAAAGAGCTCTGCCCACTCTGCTGTACGCGTGCGAGACTTGGACTGTGAAACAGCATTATGCCAAGAAGCTCAACCACTTTCACTTGAGCTGCCTTCGGAAGCTTCTGAAGATCAGATGGCAGGACAAAATGCCAGACACTGAGGTGCTCACCCGATCTGGAATCCAAGATCCACACCATATTGAGACAGTCACCACTGAGCTGGGCTAGTCATGTAGCCAGAATGCCTGACCCTCGCTTACCTCGCGTCTGGGGTGCGCTTTCAGGGTGATCAAAGGAAGCGCTACAAGAACACACCGAAGGCTTCGCTTAGGAGACTTAATATCAGCCCCGAGTCCTAGAGGAAGCTCGCCCAGGATCGCTGCACCTGCGACAACCAAATGGAAGAAGGTGCTGGCTCCTTCGACTGCAAGTGCATATCAAAGGCAGAGAGAAAACACAAAGAGAGGAAATCATGAGCCAGCAGTTTATCCAAAACTCAATTGTCTGTGGTATCGTGTCCTTTTTGCAGCAGAACCTTCTGGGTGCGGATCGGCCTTAGCAGTCACCGATGTACCCACCAGAACCCTATCAAACACACCAGATGATGGACATGGCCATCTTCACCTTGAAGGGCGCACATCATACCTGCCCTGGGAATGTTTTAAGGGACAATGCCAAGGGAACCTTTCTTTGTACCTAACCCATGCTGGACCTCTGCTGAGAGCTGCTGATGAAAAAAATTTCAAGAGAGCTTTATACTGTTATATAGCCGGTGTTTTCCCTGCCCTGGAAGTGATGGGAAACTGTACAAGGAGCTTTACTCTCTATCTAACCCATGCCGTACCTTACCCTGGGAGTGTTTGATGGGATAGAGTAGGAGATTTACTCATTATCTAACCTGTGATGTACTTGCCTTGGGAGTTTTTGATGGGACACCTCGAAGGTGAAATGGAAAATGTTCCATTCCCCAGCATTGACAACCCTCCCCTTGAGCATAAAAGCCTGAATAATGGAGTGTTCCTTGTGTCAGCATACTGGAGCGAAGGGCATTGCTTTGAAATCATGCGATATTGCTGCATCCAGTGGAATGTTGTGTGTCTGAGAAACTCTTGAATGTCCCAAAATGAAATACATAACCCTGGCTTCTTTGAGGATTTTCATAGTAAACGTAGATGCTTTAAACTCATTTCAGTAGCTTATCAGGTAAATGTGCTGCCTGTTATAGCATTGAGATGTATAAACAAAGAGGGTTCCTGGCTCGTTAATCTGAGCTGCAGCAGGCATGAAGCCAGCACGACAGACAGAAGAATAAGTCAAAGATCATGTTCTTCCTAGCTGGCCAGTGATGGCTGGGTATATTGTCATTGAGTCATGCAGCACAAAAGGAGGCCTTTCAGCCCATCATGCATATGCCAGCTCTTTGAAAGGGCATTCTCCTGTCCTTTCCCCACAGCCCTGCAAATGTTTCCTTTTCAAGTATTTATCCAATTCTCTTTTTAAAGTTTTTTTTTATTTGTTTCATGGGATGTGGGCATTGCTGGAAAGGCCAGCATTCTCTGCCCATCCCTAATTGACCTTGAGAAGGTGGTGGTGAGCTGCCTTCTTGAACCGCGGTAGTCCATGTGGTGTAGGTACACCCGCAGGGCTGTTATGGAGGGAGATCCAGGATTTTCACACAGCGACAATGAAGGAACGGCAATATAGTTCCGAGTCAGGATGGTCTGTGGCTTAGAGGGGAACTTGCAGGTGGTGGCGTTCCCATGCACCTCTGCCCATGTTCTTTTAGGTGGTAGAGGTCGTGGGTTTGGAAGGTACTGTCGAAGGAGCCTTGGCGAGTTGCTGCGGTGCATCTTGTAGATGATGCACACTGCTGCCACTGTGTACTAGTGGTGGTGGGCATGAATGTTTCAGCTGGCGGACAGGTTGATTGGGTGCCACTCAAGTGGGATGCTTTGTCCTGGATGGTGTTGAGCTTCTTGAGTGTTGTTGGAGCTGCACACATCCAGGCAAGTGGAGACTATTTTATCATACTCCTGACTTGTGTCTTGTGTATGATAGACAGGCTTTGGGGAGTCAGGTGATGAGTTACTTGCTCTAGAATTTCCATCTCTGACCTGCCCTTGTAGCCACTGAATTTATATGGCTGGTCCAGTTCAGTTTCTGGTCAATGTTAATCCCCAGAATGTTGATAGTGGGGTATTCAGCAATGGTAATGCTGTTGAATGTCAAGTGGAGATGATTTGCTTCTCTCTTGTTAGAGATGGTCATTGCCTGGCACTTGTGGCATGAATGTTACTTGCCACTTATCAGCCCAACCCTGAATGTTGTCCAGATCTTGCTGCATGTGGGCACGGACTGCTTCATTATTGGAGGTATTGCGAATGATACTTGGCAGGCAAGCCACCCGCCTGCCAACAATGAGGAAAATTAATTTTGCCACATGAACATTGATTTTAAAATGTTGTTGGTGAAGAAAGAACTTGCTTTAAAAAATAATTGGCTGGAGAGATACATTAGCATATCAACAGACAGTACTTCAAAGGATAAAGGGGCTATTCCCTCCTCCAGTTTAATCCACAATGGACTTTTGATTACCAGACAGTGAAGCATTCCAAGTTAACTGCTAAGATGGCCGAATACACAAACAAACATGGTCAGACCAATTTAGTCACATGACGAAAACTGTTGGAGTTTTTTGAATTTTGAACTTGCCACAGAGTTAAAACACAGAAAGCTGCTGGACTGGAAAAGACCTCTCTCATGTCTGCTCTCATCTCGCTCTCACCAGCTTTGGAAACCATTGTAGACATATGAACCCCAAGAGAGAAAAGTCTGCAACAGTGAACAAGGTTTAAGAAGAATACTGAGCTCCAACGAAAAACAAGACTACCTACAATCAAGGACCCTGCAGTGAGCTCAAAGCACAGTAAAAGACCCCTCTTCAGAGATTGCCTCAAACCTCTCCAGTTTATTTTTCTTCTCTTTTCTGACTCTATTTGCATGTGCGTATCGCGTCTGCATGCTCGCGTGGAGCGCGGCGTGTATCCGTAGGCGTTAACCGAAATAGAGTTTAAGTTTAAGGTTTAATAAATTTAACTTTTCTTCTTTAAACCTAAGAAAACCTGGCTGCGCTCATTTCTTTGCTGTATAATTGGAAACTGGTAAACAAGGTTTCACCAAAGGGGGAGCTCAAAACACAGTGTGTTTAAAATTAAACCCTGTTACACTAAGACCAGGCAAAGACATTAAAAGACCCCTAGATACCTTTCGCACCTGTTCATAACATAATGAACACTGTACAATCATCAGTGAAGATCCCACCTCTGACCTTATGTTGGAGGAAAGGTCATTGGTGAAGTAGCTGAAGATGGTTGGGCCTAGGACACTATCCTGAGGAACTCCTGCAGCGATGCCCTGGGGCTGAGATGTTTGGCTTCCAACAACCACAACCATCTTCATTTGTGCTGGACTCCAGCCAGTGGAGAATTTTTCTCCTGAATCCCCTATTATTGAATCTTCTTCCACCACCCTTTCAGGCAGTGCATTCCGGATTATTAAACAACTTTTCCTCATCTCCACTCTGGTGCTTTTGCCAATTGTCTTAAACCTGTCTCTTCTGGTTCAACCTCGTAAATTTTTTTATAATGAGAAAGCTAGGTGTGGAACATTAGAAAAATTGAAAACATTGAATGGAATAGGCAGTAGGAACATAAGAGCAGGAGGAGGCCATTCAGCCCATTGAGCCTTCTCCACCATTCAATTAGATTATGGCTGATCATCTACCTCAGCGCCACTTTCCCACGCTATTCCCATATCCCTTGCTATCACTACTATCCAGATATCTATGGATTTCTGTTGCGAACATGCTCAATGATTGAGCTTCCACAACCCTCTGGGGTAGAGAATTCCAAAGATTCACTACCCACTGAGTGAAGAAATTCCTCCTCCTCTCAGGCTTAAATGGCCTACCCTTTATTCTGGAATTAGGAATAAATTAGCAACAGATGGTTTTTCAAATGCTGAAGCATGTCAGAGAAAGTGAGGTTGCTGGAAGACCAAGAGTGCCAGAGAGTTGAGGTTCTGGGAGAGAATGATTTAGTGTAGCAGACAATACAATGAATCTCAATTCCATCAGTGAGGTTGCAGGCAGGAGGCAGAGTGCATTGCACAGGGGATTTGGGGCTCAACAGTAACAAGAGGATAAAGTTCAGAGGAGCACTGAACAAAGTGTAATATCAATAAAATAGAAACTACTGCAAATGTTGAATTCAAGACAGATGTTGGAGGCTGGAGGTGAGCAAGAGATTACCTATCAGGTGGCAAGCTTTGTCTTGTCCACTGGCTGGGAGTGTGAGAGAGGTGCCAGGAGAGACTCTCCAGATATGAGAGAAGTGTTCAACTTGGATAGATTTCAGCTTTATAAAGAGTTAATTGTTAAATGAAGAATGCAAGGAAATGAACGAGTAAAACCGAGTTTCTCAGATGCACCCTTAGTAGTGGAAGAGTTAGTGGAATACCAAGTGAAGGAAGATGGAGAGACAGAGGGAGCAAACTCCTGTTAAATCTTGTTCATTCTGGTGGCTCTCACTTGGAGGGCTTGTGGTGACACCACAGGAGCTGGGTGCTGTGGCCTGAATGGCCTTGTCTTAGGCACACAAAGCAGAGTCTCAGCCTTGTTTTATAACCTGGCCTGGAGCTTCTGCATGACATTTGCCAAGCTATCTGTGTAATCTGGATGGAATCAAATGAACAGCACAAAAGATTTCAGGATTTTAAACATAACTGGTTGTTACCTTTAGTACCTTACACTGGAGCATGTGCAGTCTTTATGCTAGTTCAAAATTGGCCATGCCCCAGGTTAGAACAGGCCAATTGCACCTCTTTAGGGATGTCCATCACGTTGCGCCCAGATTCTTCGGCTCACAAGCACCTGTGGTCACATGAATCCAGCAGTAATCTGCTGTACCTTCAGTGATCGGCAGTCAATTGAAGGCTGGCCCAGAATTGCTTCTCCTGGTGCGGTAATTACAACAAATTACTTTATATCGGTTTAAATTAATCTAACATCAGTCAGTTACAGCAGAGCAGGACACGCCTGTGTGGTTTCAGTGACTGCTGGTCACAGGTCTTAATTACCAAGGGCAGATCAAAGCAGTCAATTGAAGCCAATGAAAAATTAAGAATAAGAGTGTTAAATCATTCAGTTGAAGAATGGTTCATTTGCTGGCAAACCCACTCCTCGTCAGATGCTGGAGGGCATTCACTTTCAGTCACCAGTCGATTGCATTGTTTGATTGTACCGATTCATGAGAGATTTTCCATTCAGGTTTATGCTGATGACTTGGCACAGAAACTTTACCTTGGCAAAACCGGCACCGAGACCGGTGCATTTTGCTGATTGTATCCTTAGTGGAAACTCCATGAGCTGAGTTCTGCAAAATTTGCTGGTAATTGAAAAAAAAAGTTAGAAAAAGCAAAACAAGCTGCAAGTGCTGGAAATCTGAAACAAAAATGCTAGGTCAATCAACATCTGTGGAGAAAATAGATTGACTCTTCAGAACTGAAAAATATAGAGATGAAGAGGAATGTAATAGAATCTACAAAAAGGGGAGAGAGTGGAATAAGGAAATAAGCAAACACATTGATATGCTATTACACACTGGAGTGGGGGGAAAAGCCAGAGGTTGTTCAGGAGTTGCATGAAAAGCATCCACATGTACTAAACTCTAGATAGTGAATGATAGAAAGCTTTTCAGCTTCTTGGGGCATCACAACCAAGCCTGAACCTGTCCTTGCCTGACATTAACACACACTCACTGTCCAGCAGGGATCACCCAATAGCCGTTAGCAAGCAACAAGTACCTTATCTGATGTTTTCTCTCTCCAGGCCAGGAGTGCTGCGATCATTTGGAGAGCCTGAGGTGAGATCAGCTGTCTCAGCACAGAGCAGGGAGTCAATCTGAGATTTTTGGGAAGTGGTAAATAAATCCAAGTTTCTTGCTGCTGACTGACATCTGGTGGAAAGTATAGTATGTGAATTTTGACTCAGGGCAGGGTTGTAATTCAGCTGTGATGCCCACCCTCTATGGTAGAATAGCATGCAGACACTCTGGCCTCACATATGAGGAATGACTAATTCAGTGAGGTACTAGAAGGCACCTGGCATTTATAGAAGGGTATCCTAGAAACAGGTAGCACTTTCAGGAAAGGGAAGAGAGAAAAAAAGAGAAATCATGTTTAAGGAGCTCTAGTGATCAGTAATTGTGCAATTGAATTATACCATGCACACTTTTACACACTGTTATCACTCACTGCTGTGCTGTCATTTTCTCGTTGCCCCCAGAATGAGGTTGGTATGATTGCCCGGCTCACGTTCGAAGCAATGGCAGGTGACAGGGTCATCTCCTGTCTAGAGGTGATAAATAATGGGACCACGGTCATCTACTACAAGTGGAAACGTCTCCCCGAGCAGGAACACTGGATAACGAAACCAAGTGACTCTTGGATGCAAAGATTCTATTTCAATACCAATTCAGGTATGGGTTATTCAGGACCAGAGTGAAGTATCTAATCAGTGCTGTACCTGTCCTGGGAGTGTTTGATGGGACAGTGTAGAGGGAGCTTTACTCTGTATCTAACCCCATGCTGTACCTGCTCTTGGATGCATTGGGTGCTTGAGGATCTGATAGATCAAGGATCCCAAAAAATTCAGATGTGATTCTCTGTCAGCTCACAGTCAGTTACTGCTTGGTAGGATATTATGTCAAATCGACTCTGCTTCAATCCACACTATTCTGAATAAACTGATCATAGAAACATAGAAAATAGGAGCAGGAGTAGGCCATCCGGCCCTTCGAGATTGCTCCGCCATTCATTATGATCATGGCTGATCATCCAACTCAGTAACTTGTTCCCACTTCCCCCACATATCCTTTGATCCCTTTTGCCCCAAGAGCTATATCTAACTCCTTCTTGAAAACATACAATGTTTTGGCCTCAACTGCTTTCTGTGGTAGCGAATTCCACAGGCTCACCACAGTCTGGGTGAAGAAATTTCTCCTCATCTCAGTCCTGAAAGTTTTACCCCGTATCCTTAATCTGTGACCCCTGGTTCTGGACTCCCCTACCATCAGGAACATCCTTCCTGCATCTACCCTGTCAAGTCTTGTTAGAATTTTATAGGTTTCTATGAGATTCCCCTCACTCTTCTGAACTCCAGCGAATATAATCCTATCCGACTCAATCTCTCCTCATGCGTCAGTCCGCCTTCCCAGGAATCAGTCTGGTAAACCTTCGCTGCACTCCCTCTATAGCAAGAACATCCTTCCTCAGATAAGGAGACCAAAACTGCACACAATATTCCAGGTGTGGCCTCACCAAGGCCCTGTATAATTGCAGCAAGACATCCCTGCTCCTGTACTCGAATCCTCTCGCTATGAAGGCCAACATACCATTTGCCTTTTTTACCGCCTGTTGCGCCTGCATGCTTACCTTCAGCGACATGTGTACGAGAACATCCAGATCTCGTTGCATATTCCCCTCTCTCAGCTCCCTTCCTGTTTTTGCTACCAAAGTGGATAACCTCACATTTATCCACATTATACTGCATCTGCCATGCATTTGCCCACTCACTCAACTTGTCCAAATCACCCTGAAGCCTCTCTGCATCCTCCTCACAACTCACCCTCCCACTCAGTTTTGTGTCGTCTGCAAATTTGGACATATTGCATTTAGTTCCCTCATCTAAATCATTAATATATATTTCAAATATCTGGGGTCCTAGCACCGATCCCACTAGTCACTGCCTGCCATTCAGAAAAAGACCCGTTTATTCCTCCTGTTTGTTTCCTGTCTGCCAACCAATTTTCTATCCATCGCGATACACTAACCCCAATCCTATGCGCTTTAATTTTATACACTAATCTCTTATGTGGGACTTTGTCGAAAGCTTTCTGAAAGTCCAAATAAACCACATCCACTGGCTGTCTCTCATCAACTCTACTAGTTACATCGTTGAAGAATTCTAGTAGATTTGTCAAGCATGATTTCCCTTTCATAAATCCATGCTGACTGTGTCCGATTCTACCACTGTTCTCCAAATGCTCTGCTATAAAATCTTTGATAAAGCACTCTAGAATTTTCCCCACTCAGACGTCAGGCTGACTGGTCTATAATTCCCTGTTTTCTCTCTACCTCCCTTTTTAAATAGTGGGGTTACATTAGCTACCCTCCAATCTGTAGGAACTGTTCCAGAGTCTATAGAATCTTGGAAGATGACCACCAATGCATCCACTATTTCTAGGGCCACTTCCTTAAGTATTCTGGGATGTAGATTATCAGGCCCTAGGGATTTATTGGCCTTCAATCCCATCAATTTCCCCAACACCAATTCTCTACTAATACTGATTTCCTTCAGTTCCTCCCCCTCACTAAACCCTGTGTTCCCCAACATTTCTGGTATGATATTTGTGTCCTCCTTTGTGAAGATAGAACCAACGTATGCATTTAGTTGGTCAGCCATTTCTTTGTTCCCTATAATAAATTCCCCTGTTTCTGACTGTAAAGGACCTACATTTGTCTTCACCAATCTTTTTTTCTTCACATTCCTATAGAAACTTTTATTTATTTTATTTAGAGATACAGCACTGAAACAGGCCCTTCAGCCCACTGAGTCTGTGCCAACCAACAACCACCCATTTATACTAATCCTACATTAATCCCATATTCCCGACCACATCCCCGCCATTCTCCTACCACCTACCTACACTAGGGGCAATTTACAATGGCCAATTTACCTATCAACCTGCAAGTCTTTGGCTGTGGGAGGAAACCAGAGCACCCGGCGGAAACCCACGTGGTCACAGGGGGAGCTTGCAAACTCCACACAGGCAGGACCCAGAACTGAACCCGGGTCGCTGGAGTTGTGAGGCTGTGGTGCTAACCACTGCGCCACTCTTTTGCAGTCAGTTTTTAAGTTCCCAGCAAGCTTGCTCTCGTACTCTATTTTCCCCTTCTTAATCAATCCCTCGGTCCTCCTTTGCTGAATTCTAAACTGCTCCAAATCCTCAGTTCTGTTGTTTTTTCTGGCAAATTTGTATGCCTCTTCCTTGGATCTAATGCTATCTCTAATTTCCCTTGTAAGCCATGGTTTGGCTACCTTTCCTGTTTTACTTTTGCGCCAGGCAGGAACAAACAATTGTTGCAGTTCATCCATGCGCTCTTTGAATGTTTGCCATTGCCTATCCACCGTCATCCCTTTAAGTAACGTTCCCCAATCCATCATAGCCAACTCGCACCTCATACCTTCATAGTTTCCTTTATTAAGATTCAGGACCCTAGTCTCAGAATCAACTGCGTCACTCTCCATCTTGATGAAGAATTCGATCATATTATGGTCGCTCATCCCCAAGGGTTCTCGTCTCGCACAATCAAATTGTCAATTATTCCTCTCTCATTGCACAATACCCAGTCAGAGTGGCTGTATAGGTGCTGCAATTAACTAGGGAGGAATATCAGCCAAGGTTACCACTCGATAATATCGAGCGATTCCTGCTGAGATGTGAACGTGTATGAAGGGGGGTGGAGAGAACAGTTATGAAACGTCTAATCAGTCCGCTGTTATTGTTTCTCTTTGGTTGTCTGTCTTAGGAACATAGGAACAGGAGTAAGCAATTCAGACCCTCGAACTTGCTTCTTCCATTCAAATAGACCAAGGCTGATTTGTACTTGAGCTCTTTTTACCCACCTTAGCTCCAAATCACTTGATACTATTATGGACTGGTGGGAAATGGTGTGGGTGACTTCTGCTTTTAACCTCTCAACTGACCGCAGATAGTGTTTTTTTTTAAAAGAAGTGTTTTAGTCCCTGAGTGTTTTAAAGGTCAAATAAACAGACTAGCAATAGGTTTTCTCATAGGTTTAAAAAGATAACTATTTATTAAACAATACCCAACAATTTTTGCAACCTCACCTGTTCCCACAGCACACAAACAACAAAAGATGGAGATTAGAGTATAGCATGCATTTAAGTCCAATTGTTGTAAAGGAGTTCACTTTGGAACTTTGTTGGTTTTCCGGGAGGAATTTTTAACAGCGTTGCAGGCCTGATGTTCCTTTCTTTGGTTCACTGAAGTATTGCAGATTTCATTGTTTTAGACTCAGTCAAAGTCAGTGGACAATCTTGTTAAAGTTTCTCAGATGGGAATTTTTCAGGGTCACCTTTGGAGTCTCTGCCTCAGTGGTTTAAAAATGTTACAGGCAGGGTCTTAGTCTTGGCTGGAAAGGATGTCTCAGCTTCCTCACAGGTTGCCTTTGTCTCTTTCAGAGCAATACCTTTTTTAAGAAAAATCCTTATCAGGCTAAGGTTGGGTCAGATGGCCAAAGTTGCTCTCCCCTGGTGTGTCCATTCAATGTTTTTGAACATGGGGCGGTTGTTACACAATGGGTTGGAATGTGACTTGTCTTGATAAAATGGTGTTATTATTTCCAACCTATTATCTTGGCTTTGCATCTGGAGTCGCTCTGCCTACAAGGGCCTTTGTGAGCCCAATTCTTGAAGGTAGGAGCCATTTATCATTGAATGGCTTGTTTAGCATTTTTAATCTGCCTTCCCAGAACTAGTCCAGGCGTGATAATGAGTTTAGTTTCCAGCAGTCACAATGTGTATTTGCAGTACAGTAGTGGAGTACAGGAGCACCTGACCTCTTACTCCATCTTGTCTGCTGCAAAATGTGTTCATTTTTTGGAGTTTAATTCACCAGTCCATTTTTACATTTCATAATTCGTCCAGTTCATTGGAACATACGAATTAGGAGCGAGAGTAGGCCACTCGGCCCTTCGAGCCTGCTCCGCCATTCAATAAGTTCATGGCTGAACAGATTACTCCACATTTCCACCTACCTCCGATAACCTTTCACCCCCTTGCTTATCAAGAATCTACCTCTGCCTTAAAAATATTTAAAGACTCTGCTTCCACCACCTTTTGAGGAAGAGAATTCCAAAGACTCATGACCCTCGAAGAGAAAAAATTTCTCCTCATCTGTGGTAAATGGGCAACCCCTTATTTTTAAATAGTGACCACAAGTTCTAGATCCTCCCACAGGGGGAAACATCCTTTCCACATGCACCCTGTCAAGACCCCCCAGGACCTTATATGTTTCAATCAAGTCCCCTCTTACTCTTCTAAATTCCAACGGATACATGCCTAGCCTGTCCAATCTTTCCTTGTAAGACAGCCCACCCATTCCAGGTATTAGTCTATTGAACATTCTCTGTACTGCCTCCAACGCATTTACATCCTTCTTAAATAAGGAGACCAGTACTGTACACAGTACTCCAGATGTGGTCTCACCAATGTCCTGTATAGCTGAAACATCACCTCCCTACTTTTGTGTTCAATTCCCCTGGTAATAAACGATAACATTCTATTAGCTTTCCTAATTACATGCTGTACCTGGAAACCAACCTTTTGTGATTTATGCACTGGGACACCCAGATCCCTCTGCATCTCAGAGATCTGCAGTCTCTTACATAGAACATAGAACATACAGCACAGAACAGGCCCTTCGGCCCACAATGTTGTGCCGATCCTTTGTCCTCTGTCAAGGACAATTTAATCTATACCCCATCATTCTCCTTTATCCATATACCTATCCAAAAGCCTTTTGAAAGTCCCTAAAGTTTCTGACTCAACAACTTCCCCGGGCAAGGCATTCCATGCCTCGACCACTCTCTGGGTAAAGAACCTTCCCCTGACATCCCCCTTATATCTCCCACCCTTCACCTTAAATTTATGACCCCTTGTAACGCTTTGCTCCACCCGGGGAAAAAGTTTCTGACTGTCTACCCTATCTATTCCCCTGATCATCTTATAAACCTCTATCATGTCACCCCTCATCCTTCTCCTTTCTAATGAGAAGAGGCCTAGAATGTTCAGCCTTTCCTCGTAAGACTTATTCTCCATTCCAGGCAACATCCTGGTAAATCTCCTCTGCACCCTCTCCAAGGCTTCCACATCCTTCCTAAAATGAGGCGACCAGAACTGCACACAGTACTCCAAATGAGGCCTTACCAAGGTCCTGTACAGCTGCATCATCACCTCACGGCTCTTAAATTCAATCCCTCTGCTAATGAACGCTAACACCCCATATGCCTTCTTCACAGCCCTATCCACTTGAGTTGCAACTTTCAATGATCTATGCACATAGACCCCAAGGTCTCTCTGCTCCTCCACATGCCCAAGAACCCTACCGTTAACCCAGTATTTTGCATTCATGTTTGTCCTTCCAAAATGGACGACCTCACACTTTTCAGGGTTAAACTCCATCTGCCACTTTTCAGCCCAGCACTGCAACCTATCCAAGTCCCTTTGCAGACGACAATAGCCCTCCTCGGTATCCACAACTCCACCAACCTTTGTATCATCTGCAAATTTACTGACCCACCCTTCGACTTCCTCATCCAAGTCGTTAATAAAAATCACAAACAGGAGAGGACCCAGAACTGATCCCTGCGGCACGCCACTGGTAACTGGGCTCCAGGCTGAGTATTTACCATCTAAGACCACTCTCTGCCTTCTATCAGTTAGCCAATTCTTAATCCAACTGGCCACATTCCCCACTATCCCATGCCTCCTGACTTTCTCCATAAGTCTACCATGGGGGACCTTATCAAATGCCTTACTAAAATCCATGTACACCACATCCACTGGTTTACCCTCATCCACTTGCTTGGTCACCTGCTCAAAGAATTCAATCAGGCTTGTGAGGCAAGACCTACCCCTCACAAAACCGTGCTGACTGTCCCGAATCAAGCAGTGTCTTTCCAGATGCTCAGAAATCCTATCCCTCAGCACCTTTTCCATCAACTTGCCTACCACCGAAGTAAGACTAACTGGCCTGTAATTCCCAGGGTTGTTCCTATTCCCTTTCTTGAACAGGGGCACAACATTTGCCACCCTCCAATCACCTGGTACCACCCCCGTCAGCAGAGAAGATGAAAAGATCATTGCCAGCGGCTCTGCAATTTCATCCCTTGCTTCCCATAACATCCTTGGATATACCCCGTCAGGCCCGGGAGACTTGTCTATCTTCAAGTTATTCAAAAACCCCAACACATCTTCCCTCCTAACGAGCACTTCCTCGAGCTTACCAGTCTGTTTCACACCGTCCTCTTCAGTAATACACCCCTTCTCATTCGTAAATACCGAAGAGAAGTACTCATTCAAAACCTCACTTATCTCTTCCGGCTCAACACACAGTCTCCCGCTATTGTCCTTGACCGGACCTATGGTCCCCCTAGTCATCCTCATATTTCTGACATACGCGTAAAAGGCCTTGGGGTTTTCTTTTATCCTACCCGCCAAGCATTTTTCATGCCCTCTCTTAGCTCTCCTAATCCCTTTCTTCAGATCCTTCCTGGCCATCTTGTATCCCTCCAGAGCTATGCCTGTGCCCTTTTTCCTCAACTTTATATACGCATCCTTCTTCTTCCTAACAAGACTCTCAACCTCTCTTGTCAACCACGGTTCCCTCACATGACCATCCCTTCCCTGTCTGACAGGGACATGCTTATCAATGGCCCCTACTATCTGCTCCTTGAAAAAGTTCCACATTTCGACCGTGCCCTTCCCTGCCAGCATATGCTCCCAACTTATGCTCCTCAGTTCCTGCCTGACAGCATCATATCTACCCTTCCCCCAATTGTAAATCTTGCCCTGTTGCACATACCTATCCCTCTCCATTACCACAGTGAATGCTACAGAATTGTGATCACTATCTCCAAAGTGCTCGCCCACCAACAGCTCTATCACTTGCCCTGGTTCATTACCTAGTACCAAATCCAATATTGCCTCCCCTCTGGTCGGGCAGCCTACATACTGAGTCAGAAAAGCTTCCTGGACATACTGCACAAACACTACCCCATCCAAACTATTCGATCTAAAGAGTTGCCAATCAATATTTGGGAAGTTGAAATCCCCCATAATTACTACCCTGTGACTTCTGCTCCTTTCCAAAATCTGTTTCCCAATCTGCTCTTCCACCTCCCTGCTGCTATTGGGGGGCCTATAGAAAACTCCCATCAAGGTGACTGCTCCTTTCCTGTTCCTGACCTCAACCCACAGTGCCTCAGTCGGCAGATCCTCCTCGAAAATTCTTTCAGCAGTTGTTACACTATTTCTAACTAACAATGCCACCACTTACCATTTAGATAATATGCTTATTTTTTATTCTTCCTCCCAAAGTGGACAATTTCCCACTTTCCCACATTATACTCCATTTGCCAGGTCTTTGCCCACTCACTTAACCTATCTATATCCCTTTGTAGCCCCCTTATGTCCTCTTCACATGTTACTTTCCTACCTATCGTTGTGTCATCAGCAGATTTAGCAACCATGCCTTCGGTCCCTTCATCTAAGTCATTTATATAAATTGTAAAAAGTTGAGGCCCCAGCACAGATCCCTGTGGCACACCACTCGTTATATCTTGCCCAACCAGAAAATTACCCATTTATGCCCACTCTCTGTTTCCTGTTAGCTAGCCAATCTTCTATCCATGCCAATATGTTACCACCTGCGCCATGAGCTTTTATTTTCTGCAGTAACCTTTGATGTGGTACCTTATCAAATGCCTTCTGGAAATCTAAGTATAATACATCCATAGCATCCCTTTTATCCACAGCACATTTAACTCCCTCAAAGAACTCCAATAAATTGGTTAAACACGATTTTCCCTTCACAAAACCATGTTGCCTCTGCCTGCTATAACGTCTTTAATAATAGCTTCTAACATTTTCCCTAAGATAGATGTTAAGCTCACTGGCCTGTAGTTTCCTGCTTTCTGTCTCCCTCCCTTTTTGAATATAGGACTTACATTCGCTATTTTCCAATCTAACGGAACCTTCCCCAAATCTAGGGAATTTTGGAAAATTAAAACTAATGCATCAACTATCTCACTAGCCACTTCTTTTAACACCCTAGGATGAAGTCCATCAGGACCCAGGGACTTGTCAGCCCGCAGCTCCAACAATTTGTTCAGTACCGCTTCCCTGGTGATTGTAATTTTCTTAAGTTACTTCCTCCCTCCCATTTCCTTACTTACAGCTAATACTGGGATGTTACTTGTATCCTCAATAGTGAAGACTGATGCAAAATATCTGTGCAATTCATCTGCCATCTCATTATTATCCATTATTAATTCACCAGACTCACTTTCTATAGGAACAACGCTCACTTTGTTGACTGTTTTCTTTTTGAAATATCTATAGAAACTCTAACTATCTGTCTTTATATTTCTAGCTAGCTTTCTCTCATACTCTAATTTTACCTTCTTTATCAATCTTTTAGCCATTCTTTGCTGTTTTTTATATTCTGTCCAATCTTCTGACCTGCTTCCTATCTTTGCACAATTATAGGCTTTTTCTTTAGGTTTGATACTATCTTTAACTGTTTTAGTTAACCATGGATGGCGGGTCCCACCCTTGGAATTTTTCTTTCCCATTGAAATGTATCTATTCTGTGTATTCTGAAATATCAGCTTAAATGTCTGCCATTGCATCTCTATTGACCTATCCCTTAACTTAATTTGCCAGTTCATTTTATTTAGCTCTGCTTTCATGTCCTCATAATTGCCCTTATTTAAGTTTAAAATACTAGTCTTGGACCCACTCTTCTCTCCCTCAAACTGAATGTAAAATTCCATCATATTATGATCGCTACTACCTAGGGGCACCTTAACTATGAAGTCATTTATTAATCCTATTTTGTTGCACAATACCAGGTCGAGTATAGCCTGCTCTCTGGTTGACTCCAGAACCTATTGTTCCAAGAAATTATCCCGAAAAGATTCTATGTACTCCTCATCTAGGCTACCTCTGCCCATCTGATTTTTCCAGTCTATTGTAGATTAAAATCCCTCATAATTATTGTTGTACCTTTCTGAGAAGCTGCCATTATTTCTTCCTTTATACCCATCCTACACTGTGGTTAATGTTAGGTGGCCTGTTCACTACTCCCACAAGTGACTTCTTGCCTTTATGATTTCTCATCTCTACCCAAACAGTTTCTACATTCTGGTTTCCTGAACTTAGGTCATCCCTCTGTATTGTGCTAATCCCATCATTAATTAACAGAGCTACTCCTCCACCTTTTCCTAGCTTCCTGTCCTTTCTAAATGCCATGTACCCATCAATATTCAGGTCCCTATCTTTGTTGTCCTGCAGCCATGTCTCTGTAATGGCTATCAAATCATACTTATTTATTTCTATTTGTGCTCTCAGTTCATCTGTTTTGTTTAGAATTCTACGTGCATTCAGATACAGAGCCTTTAGTTTTGTCTTTTGATTATTTTTGTAACCTCTAGCCTTATCTGTTGATTTACTCTTAGATTTGTACGCTCTGTCCCTTCCTGTCAAGGTCTGTTTATCATTTCCCATTTTAATACCTTTCTCTCTTGCCTTGTATCTACTCCTTGATTTACCATATCTTCCCAAATTTGATCCCTTTCCCCCACTATTCAGTTTAAAACCCTCTCTACTTCCCTAGTTATGCGGCTCACTAGAACATGGGTCCCAGCACGGTTCAGGTGTAGTCCGTCCCAACAGTCCAGCCACCACTCCCCAGTACTGGTGCCAGTGCCCTACAAACCAGAACCCACTTCTACCACACCAGTATTTGAGCCACACATTAATTTCTCTAATCTTATTTCACTTTAGTTCATAACTGTTCCTTACGTGAGTGTGACACCTCCCGCAAAAAGGGAAAAAATGTAATTCTTTGGTATTTCATTTTTTTTAGCAAGAAAGGGAACTGACAACACACAACTGTACACAGCTGCACTCATTCATTACATGCATTCCTTAGGTTTACTGTCATTAGTCTTTCACAGTTTCCTGGTAGTACAGTGCATCTGTCTTTCCCAGCTATATGTGTGATTTTCAAGTTAAATGGGTGGGGGAGTAAGCTCCATCTGAACAGCCTAGCAATGTTAACTTTGAATTTTTCTCAAAGGTTAGTGGATTATGGACAGTATATATCAGAATTTCCCTGTGTCTGTTATTAACATAAAATGCAAAATGTTGAAGGGCCAACAGAAGTCCCAAAGCTTCCTTTTCTATTGTTGAATATTTGCATTGGTGTTTATTTAGTTTTTTAAAAATAGCCAATTAGCCTCTCGAGGCTTGAGTCATCCTCTTGGAGTAAGACCGCTCCTACATCGCTGGTGTCAATAGCCACCTTCAAGGATCTGTTGAAATTGGGGGCTGCCAATACAGGATCATTGTTAAAATCACCTTCAACTTTTCAAAAGCTATCTGCCGTTGCTCTGCACATACTACCTTTAGATTTTTCTTCAATAAGTCGGTTAAGGGTGGAGCTAGGTTGCTGAAGTTGGGGACAAATCTTCAGTGGAAACCACACATCCTCAGGAATCACATTATTTCTCTCTGTCTTGGGAATGGGGAAATCTACCAGGGCTTATACTTTTGCTGCCCTTGGCAACACCCAACCTTGGCCTACAGTGGCGGCACAGTGGCGCAGTGGTTAGCACTGCAGCCTCACAGCTCCAGCGACCCGGGTTCAATTCTGGGTACTGCCTGTGTGGAGTTTGCAAGTTCTCCCTGTGTCTGCGTGGGTTTTCTCCGGGTGCTCCGGTTTCCTCCCACAAGCCAAAAGACTTGCAGGTTGGTAGGTAAATTGGCCATTATAAATTGTCACTAGTATAGGTAGGTGGTAGGGAAATATAGGGACAGGTGGGGATGTGGTAGGAATATGGGATTAGTGTAGGATGAGTAAAAATGGGTGGTTGATGGTCGGCACAGAATCGATGGGCCGAAGGGCCTGTTTCAGTGCTGTATCTCTAAACTAAAAAACTAAACTAAACAATGTGGCCCAAATAGGTTACTTTTGCCTTAACAAACTTGCTTTTAGCTAAAATAAAAGCAAAATAACTCTGCTTCTCTTTCCACCGATGCTGCCAGACCTGCTGAGTGCTTCCAGCATTTCTTGTTTTTATTATTGCTTTTAGCTAAATTGGCTACCAGGTTAGCATTCTGTAGACCCTTAAATAGGGCTATTAAGTGGTTTAAGTGGAGTTCCCAGATGTCGCTATAGACCAACAGATCATCCTGTAGACGACATCATTGTTTAAACCAACCACCACCTGATTTATCAGTCTCTGAAATGTTGCTGGGGTGTTCTTTAAACCAAATGCATGACTTTACATTGAAATAAGCCATTGGGGTTACAAAAGCTGAGATTTAATTTGCTTGGGTGGTCATGGGGACTTGCCAGTATCCTTTCAAGAAATCAATTTTGCTAATGTAGGCGAAGTTTCTTACTCAGTCAATGCAGTCTTTAATGTGGGGAACTGGGTATGAGTCTGTTCGTGTTACTGCATTAACTTTGCAGTAGTCAATACTGAGTCTTTTTGATCCATCAGATTTGGGGATCAATACAATGGGTGAACTCCAACTGCTCTGACTGGGTTCAATTATATCATTGTCCAGCATGTACTAGATTTCTTCGCAGACATGAGCCAATTTATCGGGGCTCAATCTATATGGTTGTTGTCTTATAGGTGGGGTTTCTCCTACATCTACATCATAAATAGTTAAAGAAATACGACCTGGTTTGTCCTTACATACTTCCTCAAACTCCTTTAGTAGTGCTGATAGGTCCTTTCTCTGCTGGTAAGACAGATAGTGAAATATGCCATCTAATCTCCCTAAGATTTCTGTATGTTTATATTTACAGTAGGGGGTTCAATTTGAGAATTTTCTGGGTTTCCTTCTTCTCCTAATTCATCTTCACTTATTGTTGCCATCTTCCACTGTTCTCACCGCTTGACATACACTCACTTGTTTGTCTGGTTCTCGATTGTGATACCTTTTCAACATATTTATGTGGCAGTCTTTGCGTCATTCCCCTGTTTGGGGTGTTAATCAGGTAATTTACTTCACTGACCTTTTTCTCTACACTGTACAGGCCATTAAATTTCACTTTTAAGGGCTTGCCCTGTAATAGTAGCAGTACCAAGACCTAGGCCCCTGGTTAAATGCTTGTGCCTCAGCCTTTTTGTCTGCCTGCCTTTTCATGTTTTTCTGAGAGACTTTAAGGTGTTCTTTCACGACAGCACAGGCTTTAAAAAGTTGCTCACGAAAAGCTGAGATGTAATTTAATAATGGTTTCCTCCCTCTGATCTAGGAATTTTTCCATGATCAATTTCAGGGGCCTCTTACCTCATGTCTATAGATCAGTTCAAATAGACGGAAGCCTATTGATTCATTTGGTGAATCTCTGGTGGCAAACAGCAAAAAAGCTAAAACTTTATCCCAATCATGAGGGTACTCACAGCAGTAGGCTCTGATCATGGTTTTCAGGACTTGGTGGTACCTTTCCAGAGATTCTTATGATTCTGGGTGATATGCTGAAGATTTCAGTTGGTCAATACCAAGGCTGTGACTTCTTGAAATACCTGGGACATGAAATTAGTTCGTTGATCAGATTGAATTTCTTTGGGCAGTCTGTATTGTGTGAAAAACTGGGTCAGCCCCTTGACTATGTCATAAGCTGTATTTTTTCTCAAGGGTATGGCCTCTGGGAATCGGGTGGTCATATCCATGATTGTTAGGAGGTATTGGAAACCTGTCCTAGTTCTGGGTAAAGGTCCCACGCAGTCGACCAGAACTCTGCTGAAGGGTTCTTCGAAAGCAAGTGTGGTTATTGGTGGGGCAGGCTTGATGGCAGGTTCTGGTTTCCCAACAACCTGGCAGGTATGGCAGCTCCTACAAAATATAACCACATCTTGATGGAGATGAGGCTAATAAAAGTGCCAGCTGATCCAAGCCTGGGTCTTTTGGATACCCACATGCCCAGCCATTGGGATCTCATGGGAAATCCTCAAGATTTCCCTACAATACTGGCACTGCCTGAAGAGGTGGTAGAGGCAGGAACCCTTACAGTATTTAAGTAGTATTTAGATGAGCACTTGAAACGCCATAGCATACAAGGCTACGGGCCAAGTGCTAGAAAATGGGATTAGAATAGTTAGGTGCTTGATGGCTGGCACAGACATAATGGGCCAAAGGGCCTGTTTCTGTGCTGTATAACTGCACTTAGACGGGAGTGCAATTTGGTGGATCAGTGTCCACTCCTCTGCAGGTCACTGCGGAGGTCTCCATTTCCTCATTACTACCCCATTTTTAAAGTAATAGCATTCAGACACTTTTTCTGCCTTTGCCTCAGAACAGTCTGCACTATTCTTTTTAAATCAGGGTCTACCTGCTGGGCTTCAATCAGGGAGGATCTACTGCACACCTCGTTCTCCTCTCCTAAATCTCTGAAAAGAGCTTCACCCAGCCTGACCTTGGGGTCATCTGGCTGAATTACTGGCTCAGCTTCGTCTGGCAGAGCTTGCTTAGCCATGGACCTGGTTACCACACAGTCAGGGAATATTCCTGGGATTTCCTCCTATATCTGTTGTCTCCTTGGCCTCCTTTGGCTGTTGGCTGGTCTAAAACTACCAGGGCTGCTTGAGTGGCCCCTGTAACTCTGAACAGGACAATGGGCTTACTTGTCTCATTAGAGGGAGACAGAGACACCTTTTCATTTAAAACAAAGTCCTGATAATGCTCAGGATGTTTTTCTGCTTCTGCCACATCTATGGCGGTATTTTTTGAGGGGTTCATCGCCATGGTTAGAGCTGTATTACCTGTTAAGGCACCCTTTCCCGGGCTGGCCTTATGAACCCCGACAAAACTCACTGGCTTCCCCTTTAATTTCCAACAGTCAGCTTTCACATGCTCTGCCTTACTACAATGGGAACAAATAAGACTGTGGAAAATATTCTTGCCTTCTGTACTTTCTTTCTTGGCTTATGGAGGGCTCCCTGCATTCTCACTCTTATTTCCTCTTTCACTAGAACCCTATTTTTGTCACTATCCCACTTTCTGTCCTTCCCGGATCTCTGGAGATTGCTATGGAAGGGTTTTCCTTGATAAAAGAATTTATAGAAACATAGGAAAATAGGAGCAGGAGAAGGCCATTCGGCCCTTCAAGCCTGCTCTGCCATTCAATACGATCATGGCTGATCATCCAAACTCAGTAACCTGTTCCCGCTTTCTCCCCACATCCCTCAATTCCATTAGCCCTAAGAACTATATCTAACTCTTTCCTGAATATATTTAATGATTTGACCTCGACTGCTTTCCGTGGTAGAGAATTCCACAGGTTCTCCACTCTCTGGGTGAAGAAACCTCTCCTCATTTCAGTCCTAAATGGCTTACCCCTTATCCTTAGACTGTGACCCCTGGTCCTGGACTCCCCCGCCAATAGTAACATCCTTCCTGCATCTAGTCTGTCCAATCCTGTTAGAATTTTGTAGGTTTCTATGAGATCCCCTCATTTTTCTAAACTCTAGCGAATACAAGCCTAATCGACCCAATCTCTCTTCATATATGAGTCCTATCATCCCAGGAATCAGTCTGGTGAACCTTCGCTGCACTCCCTGCATAGCAAGAACATCCTTCCTCAGATAAGGAGACCAAAACTGTGCACAATACTCCAGAAGTGGTCTCACCAAGGCTTTGTATAATTGCAGCAAGACATCCTTGCTCCTGTACTTGAATCCTCTCACGATGAAGGCCAACATACCATTTGCCTCCTTAACTGCCTGCCGCACCTGCATGCTTACTTTCAGCGACTGGTGCACAAGGACACCCAGGTCTCTCTGCAGCTCCCCCTTTCCCAATCTATTGCCTTTCAGATAATAATCTGCCTCTCTGCTTTTGCCACCAAAGTGGATAACCTCACATTTATCCACATTATACTGCATCTGCCATGTATTTGCCCACTCACTCAACCTGTCCAAATCACACTGCAGCTTCTCTACATCCTCCTCACAACTCACATTCCCACCCAGCTTTGTCTCGTCTACAAACTTGGATATATTACATTTAATTCCCTCATCTATATCATTAATATATTGTGAATAGCAGGGGTCCTAGCACTGATCCCTGCAGTACCCCACGAGTCACTGCCTGCCCCTCAGAAAAAGACCCGTTTATTCCTACTCTTTCCTGTCTGCAACCAGTTCTATCCATGTCAATACCTTCCCCCAATTCCATGCACTTTAATTTTGCACGCTAATCTCTTATGTGGGACCTTATCGAAAGCCTTCTGAAAATCCAAATACACCACATCCACTGGTTCTCCCTTATCTATTCTACTAGTTACATCCTCAAAAAATTCCAGTAGATTTGTCAAGCACGATTTCCCTTTCGGAAATCCATGTTGACTTTGTCCAATCCTGTCATTGTTTTCCAAGTGCTCTGCTATTACATCTTTTATAATGGACTCTAGCATTTTCCCCACTACTGGTGTCAGGCTACCTGATCTATAATTCCCTGTTTTCTCTCTACTTCCTTTTTTAAATAGTGAGGTTACATTAGCTACCCTCCAATCCGTTGGAACTGTTCCAGAGTCTATAGAATTTTGAAAAATGACCAGCATTGCATGTGTTGTATTATTATGTATGGGCTCATAGTTGTCTGCCATTGCAGTAGCTTCTCTCACCATTGTGACCCTTTGTACCTCAATATGGGTCTTTATATGAATGGGAATACTATTTTTAAATTCTTTTATTAGAATAATTTGTCAAATTTTCATATGAGAGGTTTAACTTGAGAGATCTTATCCAGTGATCGGAAGCCATGTGTTTAACTCTTTCAAATTCAATAAAGGTTTGGGCAGGTCCTTTCCTAGAATTTCTAAATTTTTGGCGCTATGCCTCAAGGGCTAACTCGTTGGCATTTACAATAGCAGTTTAGTCTGTTCATGATCGGAAGAGCTTTCCTCCGACAACATGGTATCGGCTTCATGAGCTCTCCCCACTAATTTGCATTGTAAAGGGAGGGTCCAATATTCTTTTGGCTATTTTAACCTGATAGTAATTCTCTTAAAAGAGATAAAATACAGGTCAACCTCTTCCTCATTAAATTTCGGCACTAATCATGAGTGTCTTATAAGATCAAAGCTTTGTTCTGAATGGGGGATTAATATTTGAGTTGCTTTGACATCCCCATCTTGCTCCTTCAGCTTCTCTAACTCAAACGGTCTTACCTCTCTTTCACTTTGCAACTGCATCTCTTTCCACTGACTTTTTCCTTTGAAGCTACATCTTTCTTTCCCCTTTTTCCTCTTGAAACTGCAATTCTGCTTCTCGCATTTCCATTTGAAGTCCAGCTAGGGCTACCTTTTCAGTTTTAGTTTCCACGCCTGTTCCTTCAGGATCTGGGGTAATTCAAAAATGACTAGCTAGATTCTGAATGATCTCAGGTTTCTTTGCTTTCTGCCTGAAAGTTACTCCCACCTGGGTAGCTACAACCTTTAAGTCTTCAGTGCTTAATAGATTCAAGGCATCCCTTGATATCTCTCCCTGCTCTACAAATCCTTTGGTGTCAAAGCTGACCATGTCTTCAAGTGTTTTATCATTGTAAGAAGGAAAAGAATACAAGAAAAACTGCTTATTTAAATTTTTACAATATTAGGGATCAATTTTCCTCCCATTTCTAAATTACTCGTTCATTCTGATGTTTCAAATCCCTTCTCGAGTCCCCAATCTGTTACAGACAGGTGGGATATGATGTGAGTGACTTCCACTTTTCACCACTCAACAGACCACAGAGAGTGTTTTTTAAAAATAGCGTTTTAGTCCCTCAGTGTTTTAAGGGTCAAATAAACAGACCAATGACAGATTTTCTTGTAGGTTTACAAAGATAGATAACTATTTATTAAACAATACCCGAAAATGTCTGCAATCCCACCCACTCACACAGGCGCACACGTGCACAAACAGAGGAAAAGATAGAGGGCTGAATTTTACTGATCCCCCGAAATCTGGGGTCGTGGCGGGGAGGCCCGCCCCATTTTACCGGTGGCAGTGAGGCCTCAGGGTGCCACTCCCCCCACCCTGCCTGCTGCTCGGCAAAAGAAAACTTATCTACATATGTTAATAAATCACAGAATAATACAGTGCAGAAGAGGTCCTTCGGCCCATCGAGTCTGCACCGATGCATTAAAGACACCTGACCTGTCTACCTAATCCCATTTGCCAGCATTTGGCCCATAGCCTTGAATATTATGACGTGCCAAGTGCTCATCCAGGTACTTTTTAAAGGATGTGAGGCAACCCGCCTCTACCACCCTCCCAGGCAGTGCATTCCAGACCGTTACCACCCTCTGGGTAAAAAAGTTCTTCCTCAAATCCCCCTTAAACTTCCTGCCCCTCACCTTAAATTTGTGACCCCTCGTAACTGACCCTTCAACTAAGGGGAACAGCTGCTCCCTATCCACCCTGTCCATGCCCCTCAATCTTGTACACCTCGATCAGGTCACCCCTCAGTCTTCTCTGCTCCAGCGAAAATAACCCAAGCCTATCCAACCTCTCTTCATAGCTTAAATGTTCCATCCCAGGCAACATCCTGGTGAATCGCCTCTGCACCCCCTCCAATGCAATCACATCCTTCCTATAATGTGGCGACCAGAATTGCACACAGTACTCCAGCTGTGGCCTTACCAAAGTTCTATACAACTCCAATATGACCTCCCTGCTTTTGTAATCTGTGCCTCGATTGATAAAGGCAAGTGTCCCATATGCCTTTTTCACCACCCTATTAACCTACCCTGCTGCCTTCAGAGATCTATGGACAAACACGCCAAGATCCCTTTGTTCCTCGGAACTTCCCAGTGTCAGTCCATTCATTGAATACTTCCGTGTCTCATTACTCCTTCCAAAGTGTATCACCTCACACTTTTCAGCGTTAAATTCCATCTGCCACTTTTCTGCCCATTTGACCATCCCATCTATATCTTCCTGTAACCTAAGACACGCCACCTCACTGTTAACCACTCGGCCAATCTTTGTCTCATCCGCGAACTTACTGATCCTACCCCCCACATAGTCATCTATGTCGTTTATATAAATGACAAACAATAGGGACCCAGCACAGATCCCTGTGGTATGCCACTGGACACTGGCTTCCACTCACTAAAACAGCCGTCTGTCATCACTCTGTCTCCTACAGCTAAGCCAATTTATCCACCTTATCAAGTTACCCTGTATCCCATGTGCATTTGCTTTCTTGATAAGTCTCCCATGTGGGACCTTTTCAAAGGCTTTGCTGAAATCCATGTAAACTACATCAACTGCACTACCCTCATCTACACACCTGCTCACATGCTCAAAAAATTCAATCAAATTTGTTTGGCATGACCTCCCTCTGACAAAGCTATGCTGACTATTCCTAATCAAAAGATTTTGCTTCACCAAGTGGAGATAGATTCTCTCCTTGAGAAATTTCTCCAATAGTTTCCCGATCACTGACATGAGACTCACTGGTCTGTAGTTCCCTGGCTTATCTCTACAACCTTTCTTAAATAGTGGAACCACATTAGCTGTTCTCCAGTCCTCTGGCACTCCCCCGTGACCAGAGAAGAAATAAAAATTTGGGTCAGAGCCCCTGCAATCTCCACGCTCGCCTCCCACAGCATCCTGGGACACAAATTGTCCGGACCTGGAGATTTGTCCACTTTTAAGCCTTCCAAAACCTCCAATTCCTTGTCACTCCCTATGACAATTTGCTCAAGAACCTCACAGTCTGTCTCTCAGTTCCATATCTACTTCCTCATTCTCTTGGGTGAAGACAGATGTGAAGTATTCGTTCAACACCCTACCAATGTCCTCTGGCTCCACCCACAAATTTCTCGCTTGGTCCCTAATGGGTCCTACTCTTTCCCTGGTTATCCTCTTCCCATTGATATACTTATAGAATATCTTGGGATTTTCCCTACTTTTACCAGCCAGAGCTTTCTCATATCCCCTCTTTGCTCTCCTAATTGCTCTCTTAAGCTCCATCCTACACTTTCTGTACTCCACTAATGCTACCATTGATTTGCTCTCCTTGTATTTGCTAAAAGCCTCTCTTTTCCTTCTCATCGTACCCTGAATGTTTCTGGTTATCCATGGTTCTCTGGGCTTGTTGCTCCTACCTATTACCCTCGGGGGAACATTTTGGGCCTGTCCCCTCCCCATTTCCTTTTTGAATGCCCCCCACTGCTCTTCTGTAGATTTCCCGACAAGTAAGTCTTTCCAGTCTACCTTGGCCAGATCCTGCCTTATTTTACTAAAATTCACTCTCCCCCAATCCAAAACTTTTTTTTGCAACTTGTCTATTTCTTTCTCCATAAGAAGCTTAAATTGTACCATGTTGTGGTCGCTATCACCAAAATGCACCCCCACCAACATATCAACCACCTGTCCGGCTTCATTCCCCAGCATTAGGTCCAGCACTGCACCCTCCCTTGTTGGATCCTCTACATATTGAGCAAAAAAGTTCTCCTGTATACATTTTAAGAACTCCACTCCATCTAAGCCCTTAACACGATGACTATCCCAATTAATGTTGGGAAAGGGCGGCGCAGTGGTTAGCACCGCAGCCTCACAGCTCCAGGGACCCGGGTTCGATTCTGGGTACTGCCTGTGGGGAGTTTGCAAGTTCTCCCTGTGTCTGTGTGGGTTTTCGCCGGGTGCTCCGGTTTCCTCCCACATCCAAAAGACTTGCACATGATAGGTAAATTGGCCGTTGTAAATTGCCCCTATTGGAGGGAGGTGATAGGGAATATGGGATTACTGTAGGGTTCGTATAAATGGGTGGTTGTTGGTCGGCACAGACTTGGTGGGCCGAAGGGCCTGTTTCAGTGCTGTATCTCTAAATAAAAAATTAAAAATGTTGAAATAACCGAATATAATTACCCTATTATTTTTACACAGCTTTGCGAATTGCGCACATATTTGCTCCTCAATTTCCCGCTGACTATCTGGGGCTCGATAATAAACACCTAGCAATGTGGCTGTCCCTTTTTTATTCCTAAACTCTACCCGCAAAGCTTCATTTGATGCCCCCTCCAAGATATCATCTCTCCTTACTGCAGTAACTGACTCCTTAACTAATATTGCAATGCCCCCTCCTCTTTTACCCCCTCCTCTGTCTCACCTGAAGATTCTATATCCCGAGATATTGAGCTGCCAATCCTGCCCCTCCCTCAACCATGTCTCCGTGATGGCTACTATATCACAATTCCACATGTCAATCATTGCCCTTAACTCATCCGTTTTACCTGCAATACTCCTGGCATTAAAGTAGAGGCCTTCCATCCTGGTCTTACTCCCTTGAAACTTACTTCCACTGTATTCCCTCTGACTTGTTCGCTTTCCTGTGTTTAGCTGTGCCCCTATTCTGCTAGGAGTCTGCATCCCCTCCCCCTGCCAAATTAGTTTAAACTCCTCCCAACAGCATTAGCAAACCCGCCAGCAAGGATGTTCGTCCCCCTCTGGTTCAGATGTAGACCATCCCGCTTGTACAGGTCCCACCTTCCCCAGAAATAGTCCCAGTGGTCCAAAAATCTAAAACTCTCCTACCTGCACCAACTCTTAAGCCACGCGTTCATCTGTGCTATTCTCCTATTTCTATACTCGCTAGCACGTGGCACTGGGAGTAATCCAGAGATTACAACCCGAGAGGGCCTGCTTTTTAGTCTACTGCCTAACTCCCTGAATTCTTGATGCAAGACCTCATCCCTCTTTCTACCTATATCTTTGGTACCAACATGTACCATGACCTCTGCCTCATCACCCTTCCCATTCAGGATGCCCTGCAGCTGTTCAGTGACATCTCAGACCCTGGCACCAGGGAGGCAACACACCATCCTGGAGTCACGTTGATGGCCACAGTAGTGCCTATCTGTTCCCCTGACTATAGAATCCCCTATTACTATTGCTCTTCCTCTCTTTCCCCCTTCCTGTGCAGACAGGCTGCTTGCAGTGCCAGAAGCTTGGCTCTGTCCGCACTCCCTGGAGGAACCAGCCTCATCAGCCTCCAAAATGGAATACCGATTTGCAAGCGGAACTCCAGGGGACTCCTGAACTACCTGGCTGTTTCTCTTGGACTGCCTGGTGGTCACCCATTCCCTTCCTTCCTCAAGTCCCTTCAGCTGCGGTGTGACCACCTCTCTATACGTGCTATCCACAATGCCCTCAGACTCGCGGATGCTCCACAGTGTTTCCAGCCACCGTTCCAGCTCTGAAACCCGAGCTTCCAGCAGCTGCAGCTGCACACACTTCCTGCACACATGCTGGTCCCGGGTACTGGAAATGTTCCCAGATTCCCACATGCAGCAAGAGGAGCAAACCACGGCTTTAAGCTCTCCTGCCATGACCAAACCCTTTAAACTTAAAACATTAGAAGACTGTTATAATTTTTTAAAAAACAACAAAGTCTTGCGAAAACAATGACTTACAATTCAATCCAGTTTGAAAAATACCCACCAGGACTTACCAGTCAGCTGTGCTGTTTGGAAACCCACGGCTCCCTTCACTCTGAGGACAGGTAGGAAATGAAAGGAGCTTCTCGCTCCCTCCTCACCGAACTTCCACTTTAGCACTCTAATACAACCCAAGTCAGCACTTCACTGCAAACAAGGTCAGCACTGTAAGATGGCCCACGTTTTTTACAAATTCATTCATGGGATGTGGGCGTCACTGGCCAGGCCAGCATTTATTGCCCATCCCTAATTGCCCTTGAGAAACTGGTGGTGAGCTGCCTTCTTGAACCGCTGCAGTCCATTTGGGATAGGTATACTCAGTGCTGTTAGGAAGGGAGTTCCAGGATTTTGACCCAGCGACAGTGAAGGAACGGCGATATAGTTCCAAGTCAGGATGCTCTGTGACTTGGAGGGGAACTTGCAGCTGGTGGTGTTCCCATGTATTTGCTGCCTTTGTCCTTCTAGTTGGTAGAGGTCGCGGGTTTGGAAGGTGCTGTCTAAGGAGCCTTGGTGCATTGCTGCAGTGCATCTTGCAGATGGTACACACTGCTGCCACTGTGCGTCGGTGGTGGAGGGAGTGAATGTTTGTAGATGGGGTGCCAATCAAGCGGGCTGCTTTGTCCTGGATGGCGTCGAGCTTCTTGAGTGTTGTTGGAGCTGCACCCATCCAGGCAAGTGGAGAGTATTCCATCACACTCCTGACTTGTGCCTTGTAGATGGTGGACAGGCTTTGGGGAGTCAGGAGGTGAGTTACTCGCCTCAGGATTCCTAGCCTCTGACCTGCTCTTGTAGCCACGGTATTTATATGGCTACTCCAGTTCAGTTTCTGGTCAATGGTAACCCCTAGGATGTTGATAGTGGGGGATTCAGCGATGGTAATGCTGTTGAATGTCAAGGGGAGATGGTTAGATTCTCTCTTGTTGGAGATGGTCATTGCCTGGCACTTGTGTGGCACGAATGTTACTTGCCACTTATCAGCCCAAGCCTGGAAATTGTCCTTCAGTATCTGAGGAGTCACGAATGGTGCTGAACATTGTGCAATCATCAGCGAACATCCCCACTTCTGACCTTATGATCGAAGGAAGGTCATTGATGAAGCAGCTGAAGATGGTTGGGTCTAGGACACTACCCTGAGGAACTCCTGCAGTGATGTCCTGGAGCTCAGATGATTGACCTCTAACAACCACAACCATCTTCCTTTGCACTAGGTATGACTCCAGCCAGCGGAGGGTTTTCCCCCTGATTCCCATTGACCTCAGTTTTGCTAAGGCTCCTTGATGCCATACTCGGTCAAATGCTGCCTTGATGTCACTCTCACCTCACCTCTTGAGTTCAGCCCTTTTGTCCATGTTTGAACCAAGGCTGTAATGAAGTCAGGAGCTGAGTGGCCCTGGTGGAACCCAAACTGAGCGTCACTGAGCAGGTTTTGCGAAGCAAGTGCCGCTTGATGGCACTGTTGATGACACCTTCCATCACTTTACTGATGATAGAGAGTAGGCTGATGGGGCGGTAATTGGCCAGGTTGGATTTGTCCTGCTTTTTGTGTACAGGATATACCTGGGCAATTGCAGGGTAGATGCCAGTGTTGTAGCTGTACTGGAACAGCTTGGCTAGGAGCGGCAAGTTCTGGAGCACAGGTCTTCAGTACTATTGCCGGAATAATGTCAGGGCCCATAGCTTTTGCAGTGTCCAGTGCCTTCAGTCGTTTCTTGATATCACACGGAGTGAATCGAATTGGCTGAACTCTGGCATCTGTGATGCTGGGGACTTCAGGAGGGGGCCGAGATGGGTCATCAAGTCGGCACTTCTGGCTGAAGATTGTTGCAAATGCTTCAGCCTTCTCTTTCACACTGATGTGCTGGGCTCCCCCATCATTGAGGATGGGGATATTTGTGGAGCCACCTCCTCCAGTTAGTTGTTTAATTGTCCACCACCATTCACGGCTGGATGTGACAGGACTGCAGAGCTTAGAACTGATCCGTTGGTTATGGGATTGCTTAGCTCTGTCTATCGCATGTTGCTTACGCAGTTTGGCACGCAGGTTGTAGCTTCACCAGGTTGACACCTCATTTTGAGGTATGCCTGGTGCTGCTCCTGGCATGCCCTCCTGCACTCTTCATTGAACCAGGGTTGGTCTCCTGGTAATGGTAGAGTTGGGGATATGCCGGGCCATGAGGTTACAGATTGTGATTGAGTACAATTCTGCTGCTGCTGATGGCCCACAGCACCTCATGGATGCCCAGTTTTGCATTGCTAAATCTGTTCGAAATCTATCCCATTTAGCACGGTGATAGTGCCACACAACACGATGGACGGTATCCTCAATGTGAAGGCGGGACTTCGTCTCCACAAGGACTGTGCGGTGGTCACTCCGACCAATACAATCATGGACAGGTGTATCTGCAGCAGGCAGATTGGTGAGGACGAGGTCAAGTATGTTTTGCCCTCATGTTGGTTCCCCCACCACCTGCTGCAGACCCAGTCTAGCAGATATGTCCTTTAGGACTCAGCCAGTAGTGGTGCTACCGAGCCCTCTTGGTGATGGACAGTGAAGTCCCCCACCCAGAGTACATTTTGTGCCCTTGCCACCCTCAGTGCTTCCTCCAAGTGGTGTTCAACATGGAGTACTGAGTCATCAGCTGAGGGAGGGCAGTAGGTGGTAATCAGTAGGAGGTTAACTTGCCCATGTTTGACCTGATGCCATGAGACTTCATGGGGTCCGGCGTCGATGTTGAGGACCCCCAGGGCAACTCCCTCCCTACTGTATACCACTGTGCCACCACCTCTGCTGGGTCTGTCCTGCCGGTGGGACAGGACATACCCAGGGATAGTGATTACAGTGTCTGGAAGGTATGATTCTGTGAGTATGACTATGTCAGGCTGTTGCTTCGCTAGTCTGTGGGACAGCTCTCCCAACTTTGGCACAAGCCCCCAGATGCTAGTGAGGAGGACTTTGCAGGGTCGACAGGGCTGGGTTTGCCGTTGTTGTTTCCGGTGCCTAGGTCGATGCCGGGTGGCCCGTCCAGTTTCATTCATTTTTATTAACTTCGTAGCGGTTAGGTACAACTGAGTGGCTTGCTAGGCCATTTCAGAGGGCATGTACGAATTAACCACATTGCTGTGGGTCTGGAGTCACATGTAGGCCAGACCAGGTAAGGACAGCAGATTTCCTTCCCTAAAGGACATTAGTGAACCAGATGGGTTTTTACAACAATTGATAATGGTTTCATGGTCATCATTAGTCTAGCTTTTTTAATTCCAGATTTATTAATTAAATTCAAATTCCACCTTCTGCTGTGGTGGGATTTGAACCCACATCCCCAGTGAAATACTCTGGGTTTCTGGGTTATTAGTCCATTGATAATACCACTACGCCACCGCCTACCCCTTCATACTGACTGACCGACTCTAGCCCCTGAAAACTGGTTTAAGCCAATTCTCTAATTAACAAGGTGCAGCTGCAAGCAGAGCCTGACTGAACCCTGTTTAAAGCTGGTCTAAAAACTCACCTTCTCCAACCCAACCAGCAACTGTTAAGTTAATCTGCTGAATAAAAGACAGACTAGACTTAAGATAAAATTAACCCTTAATTACGCTCAGTCACCAAACTTCCACTTTAGCACTCCAATGAAACCCAAGTCAGCAAACAAGGAATTAATGAATTCAAATTATCCAGCAATGGCTGTACCCCTACGCCTTCAGACCTCTGTTCGGAGATCTGAGGCGTGACACTGGTGGGGAGTGGTGGAGGAGTGAAATTTTCAGGGCGGGAGGTGGGAAGAAACGGCAACAAAGAATGCGATTGGCTGAGGGGATGGTGGAAAGTGGTTGCAGGTTAAAGTAACGAACGTTCGGTGGAGACAAGTCGTGATCTGAAATTTAATTTTTGGAGGGGAGAGGACAAATAACAAACAAATTATTTATTGGGGATGGGGGTGGGTGAGGGGTTTGGAAATGTGAATAAAAGTTTATTTTAATAGTTTGTACAACCTGTCACTTTAAACAGTAAACTCCAATGGAAGAGCCTGAAGCCCTTTAAAAATGGCATTGGCACTTGCGTGGTGGCACCAGACCTGGAGAACCCCACTATATACCTTCCTCGAGTCCGAAAAACAATCATTCACCCCTACTCTGTTTCCTGTTCCGCCCCTTCCATGTTAATTAATGAGCAGCCATGCGAAATATCACATAGCCTCCATGGCGCACGCCTCACACGTACACCACGCAATTTTTAAAGCTCGCCGCTGAGAACGGTGGAGAGCTGTAAAAATCCAGCCCAACGATTAGAGGATAGCATGCATTTAAATCCAATTGTTGTAACGAGTTCACTTTGAAACTTTCTAGGTTTTCCGGGAGGAATTTTTAACAGTGTTACAGGTCTGATATTTCTTGTCTTGGTTCACTGACGTGTTGCCAATTCCTTTGTTTAAGACTCAGTCAAAGTCGGTGGACAATCTTGTTAAAATCTCTCAGATGGGAAGTTTTCAAGGTCATCTTTGGAGTCTCTGCCTCGGTAGTTTAAAATTGTTACAGACAGGGTCTTAGTCTTGGCAGGAATAGATGTCTCAGCTTCCTCGCTGGTTGGCTTTCTCTCTCTCTCTCTCTCTCTCTCTCTCAGAGCAATGTCTTTTTTAAGAAAAACTCTTATGAGGCTGGGGTTCAGTTGGATGACCATAAATTCTCTGCCCTGGTATGTCCATTCAATGTCTTTGAACGTGGGGTTGTTGATACAAAATGGGGTTGGAGTGTGTTTATCTTGATGAAGTGGTGTTATTTCCCACCTATTGTCTTGGCTTTGCATATGGAGTCACTCTATCTGCGAAGGTCTTTGTCAGCCCAAAGGTGGGAACCATTTAGCATTGAATGGCTTGTTTAACATTTTAATGTGCCTTCCTGGAACTAGTCCAGATGTGATGATGAGTTTTTTCTCCAAAAGTCATGATGTATATTTGCAGTACAGAAGGGGTCACCCGATTTCTTACTCCATCTTGTCTGCAGCAAAATGTATCCATTTTTTGGAGTTTAATTCACCTGTTAATTTTTACAGTTCATAATTGCTCCAGTCCCCTTTACTTCATAGTCAGAGATACGGCACTGAAACAGGCCCTTTGGCGCACCGAGACTGTGCTGACCATCAACCACCCATTTATCCTAATCCTACATTAATTCCATATTCCCTACCATTCTCCTACCTACACTAGGGGCAATTTACAATGGCCATTTTACCTATCAACCTGCAAGTCTTTGGCAGTGGGAGGAAACTGGAACACCCAGCGGAAACCCATAACAGTTCTTTTCGTGAGCATGACATTGCACCTATCCAACATCTATCACTCTTCATTTTGATAAGTCAAATTGTCCCAAGATCCACAGCTTTTTGGAGAGACAATTCCAGATTTCCATTTCCTTTTGTGTAAAAGTGCTTCCTGATTCCCTCCTGAATGTGGCTTAGCTCTAATTTTAAGGTTATGCCCCCTTGTTTTTTATTTCCCACCCGGAGGAATAGTTTCTCTATGCCTGTCCTATCAACTATCTTTTAACATTTTCAAAACTCAATCATTTGTCCCTCAATCTTCTCTTTTGGTAACTGTTGGCTGTTTGAAAAAGCTAAAGGATTGTCTTCTACCTCAGGTGGGGAGGATGTCTGGCTGGAAGGTTAATGGTTAGTACTTTGCCTCAGTGGAGGAGTGCTGGTTGCCAGTCATGTCTCATGTGAGTCAGGAAGGGCAGAGGTGGTAGGGCCCAGTCCGAAGGAGGACTTGATAGAAGGCTTCCGATGAATGATCTCGAAGGCATTGACTCTTATTGAGATATAACTGTTGACTGCCATCTTTTACTAGAAGCCATAAATGTAAGATAGTCACTAACAACTTTATAGCCTCCTGGATTCAACATCGAGTTCATCAATTTCAGACCATGACCCAGACTTAAACTTGTTTTTCATGTTTTTGCTTTCAGACAGACCAGTTCATTATTCTGCCATTAACACTCTCTCTAGACAAATGCTTTGTCTTTTGCTACAACAATTACCACTCTCTTTGCCTTTTGTTCTATGGCATCTTTGTCATTTAATCTGTCTTGCCCACTGCCGTATCACAGATCTTTCCTTTTGTTCCTCTTCCCCCTCCCCCCTTTCACTTGCTCAAAACCTATCACATTTCTAACCTTTGCCAGTTCTGATGAAAGGTAATGAATCTGAAACATTAACTTTGTTTCTCTCTCTGCAGATGCTGCCTGACCTGCTGAATATTTCCAGCGCTTTCTGTTTTACTCCTCCTAATCTTCTCCTCCAAGGTGAACAACCCCAGCTTCTCCAACCGATTCACATAACTGAAGTTCCTCATCTCTGGAACCATTCTCGTGAATCTTTTCTGCATCCTCTCCAATGCCTTTTCATCCTTCTTAAAGAGTGGTTCCCAGAACTGGACACAATAGAGCAAGGAGGTTATGTTGAATTTGTATAAGACACGAGTTTGGCCTCAGCTGGAGTATTGCATCCAGTTCTGGGTGCCAAATTTAAGGAAAGATGTGAAGGCACTGGAGAGAGTGCAGAAAAAATTCACGAGAATGGTTCCAGGGATGAAGAACTTCCTTTACAAAGATAGACTGGAGAAGTTGGGACTGTTTTCCTTGGAGAAGAGAAAGCTGAGAGGAGATATTCAAAATCATGAGGGGTCTGGACAGAGTAGATAGAGAGAAACAGTTCCCACTCGTGAAAGGATCAAGAACAAGAGGGTACAGATTTAAGGTAATTGGCAAAACAAGCAATAGCGACATGAGGAAAAACTTTTTCATACAGTGAGTGGTTAGGATCTGGAATACACTGCCTGAGAGTGCAGTGGAGGCAGGTTCAATCGAAGCATTCAAAAGGGATTTAGATAGTTACCTGAAAAAGAAGAATGTACATGGTTATGGGGAGAAGGTGGGGAAGGTATTAAGTGAATTGCTTACCCGGAGAGTCGGTGCAGACACGATAGGCCCAGTGGCCTTCTTCTGTGTTGTAAAAATTCTGTGATTCTGTGAATTCTCCAGTTGAGACTGAACCAGTGTTTTACACAGGTTTAGCAAAACCACTTTGTTCTTGTACTCTGTTCCCCTATTTATAAAACCCAGGATCCCAAATGCTTTATAACCCACACTTTCAACCTGCCCTGCGACCTTCAATGATTTGTGCACCCTCTTTAGAATTGTACCCTTTAATTTATATTGCTTCTCCTCGTTCTTCTTACCAAAATGAATCTGCATTAAATTTCATCTGCCACTTTTCCACCCATTTCACCAGCCTATATATGTCCTCTTGAAGTTTATCACTATCCTCCTCACAGTTCAAGATATGTCCTAGCTTTCTGTCATCTGCAAACTTTGAAATTGAGCCCTATAAACCCATGTCTAGGTCATTAATATAGATCAAGAAAAGGAGGAGTCCCAACACCGACCCCTGGGGAACTCCACTATATACCTTCTTTGAGTTCGAAAAACAATCATTCACCACTACTCTGTTTCCTGTCTCTCAGCCAATTTTGTATCCATGTTGCTATTGTCCTTTTTATTCCATGGGCTCCAACTTTGCTGACAAGCCTGTTATGTGGCACTTTATCAAGTGCCTTCTGGAAGTCGATGTACCATACCACATCAACCACATTACCCTCATCCACCCTCTCTGTTACCTCATCAAAAAACTCAAGCAAGTTAGTCAAATGTGATTTGCCCTTCACAAATCCATGCTGGCTTTCCTTAATTAATCCACTAATTTTGTCCCAAAGCATCATTTCTAAAAGCTTTCCCACCACCGAGGTTAAACTGACTTCTGTAGTTAATGGGTTTAACTTCACACCATTTTTTGAACAAAGATTTAACATTTGCAATTCTCCAGTCCTCTAGCACCACCCCTGTTTCTAAGCTGAATTGGAAAATTATGGCCAGTGCCTCCATAATTTCCACTCTTACTTTCCTCAGTATCCTTGGATGCATCTAATCCAGTCTAGGCAACTTATCAACTCTAAGTACAACCAGTCTCGATAATACCTGCTCTTTATCAATTTTAGTCCATCTAGTGTCTCAACTACCTCCTCTTTCACCATGACTTCTTCCTTGCATTTAGTACCGCAGCCATGCCCCCTGCCTCCTTGTCATAAATCCTCTTTTAGGCCCCTAATCAGCTCCACTCCTCCTTTTGCCACGCTTTTACTATTTATATGCTTATGGAAGACTTTTAGATTCCCTTTTATGTTCGCTACCAGTCTCTTCCCAGACTATTTCTTTGCTTCTCTTATTTGTTTTTTCACTTTCCCTCTGAACCTTCCAAAATCAGCCTGGTTCTCAATTGTATTATCCACCTGATATCTGTCATATGCACCCATTTTCTGCTTCATCCTACTCTCTATCACTTCCGTCATCTAGGGAGCTCTGGATTTGTTTGCCCTACCTTTCCCCCTTGTGGGAATATACCTTGACTATACTTGAAGTATCTCCTCTTTAAAGGCAGCCCATTGTTCAGTTACTAATTTGCCTTCCAATCTTAGGCTCCAATTTACTTGGACCAGATCAGTTCTCACTCCATTGAAGTTGGCCTTCCCCCAATTAATTATCTTTACTCTGAATTGCTTCTTGTCCTTTTCCAGCGCTAACCTAAACCTTATGATGCTATGGTCACTGTCCCCCAAAATGTTCCCCTACTGACACTTGATTCACTTCATCCACCTCATTTCCCAGAACCAGAACCAGATCCGTCTTCCTCACTGGACTGGGCACATGCTGATATAGAAAATTCTCCTTAACACTCTAGAAAGTCTTGCCCCTCTCTGCCCTTTACACTATTACAATCCCAGTCTATGTTTGGATAATTAAAGACCCTCACTATAACTACTCGATAATTCTTACACATCTCTTTAATTTCTTTGCAAATTTATTTCTCTATTTCTTTTCCCATAGTTGGTGGCCTGTGGCATGCACCCAGCAATGTATTGTTTCTTAACTCTAAGCAAATAGTTTCTGTCCTTGACCCCTCTGGGACACCTTCTCTTTCCAGCACTGGAATGTTCTCCTTAATCAATACAAAGAGCAGTACAGCACAGGAACAGGCCATTTGGCCCTCCAAGCCTGTGCTGATCTTGATGCCTGTCTAAACTAAAACCTTCTGCACTTCCGGGGACCGTATCCCTCTATTCCCATCCTATTCATGTATTTGTCAAGATGCCTCTTGAATGTCACTATCGTACCTGCTTCCACCACCTCCCCCGGCAGCAAGTTCCAGGCACTCACCTCCCTCTGTGTAAAGAACTTGCCTCGCACATCCCCTCTAAACTTTGCCCCTCTCACCTTAAACCTATGTCCCCTAGTAACTGACTCTTCGACCTTGGGAAAAAGCTTCAGACTATCCACTCTGTCCATGCCACTCATAACTTTGTAAACCTCTATCATGTCGCCCCTCCACCTCCATAGTTCCCGTGAAAACAATCCGAGTTTATCCAACCTCTCCTCATAGCTAATGCCCTCCAGACCAGGCATCATCCTGGAAAACCTTTTCTGTACCCTCTCCAAAGCCTCCACGTCCTTCTGGTAGTGTGGCGACCAGAATTGAACGCAATATTCTAAGTGTGGCCTAACTAAGGTTCTGTAAAAGCTGCAGCATGACTTGCCAATTTTTATACTCTATGCCCCGACCGATGAAGGCAAGCATGCCGTATGCCTTCTTGACTACCTTATCCACCTGCGTTGCCACTTTCAGTGACCTGTGAACCTGTACGCCCAGATCTCTCTGCCTGTCAATACTCCTAAGGGTTCTGCCATTTACTGTATACTTCCCACCTGTATTAGATCTTCCAAAATGCATTACCTCACATTTGTCCGGAATAAACTCTATCTGTCATTTCTCCATCCAAGTCTCCAACCGATCTATAATCATGCTGTATCCTCTGACAATCCTCATCACTATCCACAACTCCACCAACCTTTGTGTCGTCTGCAAACTTACCAATCAGACCAGCTGCATTTTCCTCCAAATCATTTATATATACTACAAACAGCAAAGGTCCCAGCACTGATCCCTGCGGAACACCACTAGTCACAGCCCTCCATTCAGAAAAGCACCCTTCCACTGCTACCCTCTGTCTTTTATGACACAGCCAGTTCTGTATCCAATTTGCCAGCTCACCTCTGATCCCGTGTGACTTCACCTTTTGTACCAGTCTGCCATGAGGGACCTTGTTAAAGGTCCATATAGACAACATCCACTGCCCTACCTTCATCAATCATCTTCGTCACTTCCTTAAAAAACTCAATCAAGTTAGTGAGACACGACCTCCCCTTCACAAAACTATGCTGCCTCTCGCTAATAAGTTTGCTTGTTTCCAAATGGGAGTAAATCCTGTCCCGATGAATCCTCTCTAATAATTTCCCTGCCACTGACGTAAGGCTCACCGACCTATCATTTCCTGGATTATCCTTGCTACCCTTTTTAAACAAAGGGACAACATTGGCTATTCTCCAGTCCTCTGGAACCTCACCTGTAGCCAATGAGGATACAAAGATTTCTGTCAAGGATTTACCCTTAAACAGCCGCCCCCAATCTAAATTCTTCAGTTCCCTTCTGCAGCTACCCCTTCTGCTTTCCTTCCTTATCTTTCCTGAACACCTTGTATCCAGAAATATTTAGTACCCAGTCCTGCCCTTTTTTGAACCAGGTCTCCATTATAGCCACAATATCATATTTCCATGTGGCTATCTGCGCCTGCACCTCACTAACTTATCTACCACACTCTACACATTCACATCCATGCACAGTAACTCTAATTTAAACCACTTATTACATTCCCTCTTACTCTGACCCCACCGAATATCTTACTATTTTCTACTCTAGTGCTATCTGTCTCTCCTAATTCTCTGTGCAGCTTGGTTTTCCTCTCTGATATTACCTCCTGGTTCCCACATCCTTGTCAAGTTAGTTTAAACCTTCCCCAATAGCGAGAAACAGCTCCTCAGTCGTATTGGACGTCGTATTGGGGAATGAGCCCAGCCAGGTGGTCAAAGTTTCAATAGGGGAGCATTTCGGAAACAGTGACCATAATTCCATAAGTTTTAAGGTACTTGTGGAGAAGGATAAGAGTAGTCCTCGGGTGAAGGTGCTAAATTGGGGGAAGGCTAATTATAACAATATTAGTCAGGAACTGAAGAATTTAGATTGGGGGCAGCTGTTTGAGGGTAAATCAACATCTGACATGTAGGAGTCTTTCAAACGTCAGTTGATTAGAATTCAGGACCAGCATGTTCCTGTGAGGAAGATGGATAAGTTTGGCAAGTTTCGGGAACTTTGGATAACGAGGGATATTGTAAGCCTAGTCAAAAAGACAAAGGAAGCATTCATAAGGGCTGGAAGGTTGGGAACAGACGAAGCCCTTGAGGAATATAAAGACAGTAGGACGGAACTTAAGCAAGGAGTCAGGAGGGCTAAAAGGGGTCATGAAAAGTCATTGGCAAACAGGATTAAGGAGAATCCCAAGGCTTTCTATACATATATAAAGAGCAAGAGGGTAACCAGGGAAAGGGTCGACCCACTCAAGGACAGAGGAGGGAATCTATGTGTGGAGCCAGAGGAAATGGGCGAGGTGCTAAATGAGTACTTTGCATCAGTATTCACCAAAGAGAAGGACTTGGTGGATGATGAGTCGAGGGAAGGGAGTGTAGATAGTCTGGGTCATGTTGTTATCAAAAAGGAGGAGGTGTTGGGTGTCTTGCAAAGCATTAAGGTAGATAAGTCCCCAGGGCCTGATGGAATCCACCCCAGAATACTGATGGAGGCAATTGCTGGGGCCTTGACAGAAATCTTTGTATCCTCATTGGCTGCAGGTGAGGTCCCAGAGGACTGGAGAATAGCCAGTGTTGTTCATTTGTTTAAGAAGGGTAGCAAGGATAATCCAGGAAATTACAGGCCGGTGAGCCTTACGTCAGTGGTAGGGAAATTGTTAGAGAATATTCTTCAGGACAAGATTTACTCCCATTTGGAAACAAACAAACTTATTAGCGAGAGGCAGCAGTGTTTTTTTTGTGAAGGGGAGATCGTGTCTCACTAACTTGATTGCGTTTTTTGAGGAAGTGACGAAGATGATTGATGAAGGTAGGGCAGTGGATGTTGTCTATATGGACTTGCGTAAAGCCTTTGACAAGGTCCCTCATGGCAGACTGGTACAAAAGGTGAAGTCACACGGGATCAGAGGTGAGCTGGCAAGATGGATACAGAACTGGCTCGGTCATAGAAGACAGAGGGTAGCAGTGGAAGGGTGCTTTTCTGAATGGAGGGCTGTGACTAGTGGTGTTCCGCAGGGATCAGTGCTGGGACCTTTGCTGTTTGTAGTATATATAAATGATTTGGAGGAAAACGTAGCTGGTCTGATTAGTAAGTTTGCGGATGACACAAAGGTTGGTGGAGTTGTGGATAGTGATGAGGATTGTCAGAGGATACAGCAGGATATAGATCGGTTGGAGACTTGGGTGGAGAAATGGCAGATGGAGTTTAATCCGGACAAATGTGAGGTAATGCATTTTGGAAGATCTAATGCAGGTGGGAAGCATGCAGTAAATGGCCGAACCCTTAAGAGTATTGACAGGCAGAGAGATCTGGGCATACAGGTCCACAGGTCACTGAAAGTGGCAACACAGGTCGATAAGGTAGTCAAGAAGGCATACGGCATGCTTGCCTTCATCGGTCGGGGCATAGAGTATAAAGATTGGCAAGTCATGCTGCAGCTGTATAGAACTTTCGTTCGGCCACTCTTAGAATATTGCGTGCAATTCTGGTCGCCACACTACCAGAAGGACGTGGAGGCTTTGGAGAGGGTGCAGAAGAGGTTTACCAGGACGTTGCCTGGTCTGGAGGGTATTAGCTATGAGGAGAGGTTGGATAAACTCGGATTGTTTTCACTGGAACGACAGAGGTGGAGGGGCGACATGATAGAGGTTTACAAAGTTATGAGTGGCATGGACAGAGTGGATAGTCTGAAGCTTTTACCCAGGGTGGAAGAGTCAGTTACTAGGGGACATATGTTTAAGGTGCAAAGGGCAAAGTTTAGAGGGGATGTGCGAGGCAAGTTCTTTACACAGAGGGTGGTGAGTGCCTGGAACTTGCTGCCGGGGGAGGTGGTGGAAGCAGGTACGATAGCGACGTTTAAGAGGCATCTTGACAAATACATGAATAGGATGGGAATAGAGGGATACGGTCCCCGGAAGTGCAGAAGGTTTTAGTTTAGACAGGCATCAAGATCGGCGCAGGCTTGGAGGGCCGAATGGCCTGTTCCTGTGCTATACTGTTCTTTGTTCTTTGATTGGGCACTATACAGTCTTCTGGACTCAACTTTGAATTCAACAATTTCAGATTATAATCTCTGCCTCCCATTTTGTTTCCTTTTCTTTGCAAGTTTGGCTTAATCTTGTTTTCTCTTGTTTGCTTTCTGGCAGCAGCTGCCATTCACACCTCCTCTGAACACATCTTTTGTCCCATTACTTGTCTCAACATTACAGTGCTGGAGAGAGAGGGTGTTCCAGAGGAGTCAAGGACAGATTCTAGTTGGTTAGAACTATAGGCACTGCCCCACCAATTCTTTTGCCATTTAATGTCTCCCATCTTCTGCCCTATCACAGACCTTCCATCTGTTCTTTTTCCATCCTCCCCCATTTGTCCTATGTCACGGTCTTTTTTTTCCTCCTCGGAAATATTGTGTGTGCCTTTAAGACTGTAAAAAGATCAGTGCATCTTTAAATCAGATGGTTCCGGAGATTCAGACTGCCCGTTGCATTCTGGTTGCCAAGCAACAGTAGCAGCAGGAGAGAGGTCAATGTTGCAGTTTTGACCTTTTAAACTAACTGACAGTGACTGGTTTTAAGCAGAGAGAGTTCTGAGGCGATTTGAACTAAAGAAGCTGTGTTATTCCTCTCTCAAAATTCTACAAAGCTTCAAGCCAAATTAATTCTCTCAGAAAAGCGACCTTTGACTGTTTCTACATTGGAAGACCCTATTCGTCAGGAACATAACTTGCAAAGACTTTTTTTTAAATGTCTCAACGGTGAGCTAATTAAGAACTGTATTACTGTTAATTTTAGTATACATTTGCGAATGCAGAAATTAGATTTTTAAATAAGAAGTTATAAGATATTTAGACATAGGTTTATCTTAGTAGTGTTTAAGATTTTAGTTTTTTTTCAATAAATCTTTAATTTGTTATTATCTAAAGATACTTGGTTTGGTCCGCTTCATTTGGAGGATACTAGATTGTTCAATTTGGCTGCTTTACGATTTGGAGAGCTTAAAGAAATATGCTGTGACCTGTGGAGCGATGGGACTGAATTAACAGTTCTTTGCTCCCACCGTGGTTGTAATCCTACTTCCAACCAATTATATTTCTAACATTTCCCACTTCTGATATCGGGTCATCAACCTGAAATGTTAACTCTGGTTCTCGCTCCATGCATGCTGCCACACCTGCTCAGTATTTCCAGCATTTTCTATTTTCATCCAGATTGAAACCTGAAATGAATGAATGGTGTTGCCTGAATGTATTTTTCCATTTTGCTAAATCAGTTTTGTTTCACTGACCAACTTTTCTGGCCAGCATTAGAGGGGCCGGGGATGGGGGTGGTGCAGTGTGGGTTGCTTTTTCTATCCAATCAGTAAAGAAGCAGATGTATTAAAGCAAAACTATGCAAAAGCTGACTTGTTGGCTAAACTGCAAAATTTTAAAGTTTTCCACTGACTGTTTTTTATTGTGGCACCCAGTTATTTCCTTGTCATTTGAATATGTGAAATTAGTGGACAAGACTTTTAAAGATGTTTGAGGATTATTTTCAATCTCATTAACTCTGTTTTAGTTTTAGAGACACAGCACTGGAACAGGCCCTTCGGCCCACCGGGTCTGTGCCGACCATCAACCACCCATTTATACTAATCCTACACTAATCCCATATTCCTACCACATCCCTACCTGCCCCTATATTTCCCTACCACCTACCTATACTAGGGGCAATTTATAATGTCCAATTAACCTATCAACCTGCAAGTCTTTGGCATGTGGGAGGAAACCGGAGCACCCGGAGGAAACCCACGCAGACACAGGGAGAACTTGCAAACTCCACACAGGCAGTCCCCAGAATTGAACCCGGGTCACTGGAGCTGTGAGGCTGCGGTGCTAACCACTGCGCCACTGTGTTTATTTAGGCATTGTCAGATTAGTAATTAACTGTTTTGATATCTATGAGGTTTATACGGAAATAAATTCACAATTGAAAGGATAATGCAAATTCATACAATTAGTACATTGACCTCTGCATACATAACTTTTCAAACTTGTTTTAGCCCGAAGATGTTTAGCAAGAAATCCCCAATAGCTACAATTGCTGGGGTGTCACTCAGTTTTTAACTGCTGGATTGAATCCCAATAACTGCAGCCCACATATACAGGGCAGATTTTTCCAAAGGACAGACAGAATGGTCCATGACAAGGATTCTCCTGCTGAGGTTCCAGAACTTCTAATGATCAGAATGAGCTTTGGCTCAGATGTGAGGAAAAATGAGGTTGTAATAAATAGTTTCTGATTATCAATTTTATTTTATACGGCTCGACACAACACTGGGTGCTGCTTATCTCCACCGGACCACAGTAAAGTCTACATCTTTTAAATAGGATTTCATCTTCTCAAAGTAGTGTCAACTTGTAGGTACAAATGCCCAAACTCTTGATTATTTCTTGGTGTTATCCTCTTTTCTCAGGAGTCATTCTTCCTAGAGAGACACTTGTTTTAGCATTCACCTTTAAGTCACCAAATTCTGGGATCTTCACCGAATTCTGGGAATTTTGCACTCACCCGGTGGTGTTAGGAGGGGCGTCTCTGCAGGTGGCACTTTGGGGAGTGGCTATGTTTGAAGACAGGAATGAGAATGCAAGACAACAGATACAGGTCAGTAACACTTGTTTGGAATTTAATGCTGTCTGGTGCCTGTGTAATAAAATCAGTACAATGGTACTATAAAAAAGTAAGAAAGAACTCGCATTTATATGGTCATAGAGTCATAACAGTACAGAAAGAGGCTGTTCGATCCATCGAGTCCATGCCAGCTCTCTGCAGAGTAATTCAATCAGTCCCATTCCCCCGTTCTATCCCATAGCCCTGCAAGTTTATTTCCCTCAAGTGCCTATCCAATTTCCTTTTGAAGTCATTCTACCACCCTCATACACGGTGGGTTCCAGGTCATTACCACTTGCTCTGTAAAAAAGGTCTCTCTTGCATTCCCCGTGTATCTCTCACCCAAAACATTAAATCCATGCCCCCTCATCCTTGTACCATCAGCTAATGGCAACAGCTTTTCTTTGTCTACCTTATTTAAATCTGTCATAATTTCATACACCTCTATCACATCTCCCCTCACTTTGCTCTGCTCCAAGGAGAACAACCCCAGATTCCCCAGCCTAATCTTGTAGCTAAAATTCATCATCCCTGTTACGGACAGAATTGATAAAGGGAAGTCGATAGACGTAGTATACTTGAATTTTTAGAAGGCTTTTGATAATGTCCCCCACAGGAGGTTGGTTAGCAAAATTAAAGCACATGGGATAGGAGGTAATATACTGGCATGGATTAAGGATGGATTAAGGATTGATTAACAGACAGAAAACTGCCTGTCATTCTCGTGTTGGCAGGCTGTGACTAGTGGTGTATCGCAAGCATCAGTACTTGGGCCCCAGCTGTTCATAATATATATCAATGGTTTGGATGTGGGGATCAAATGTAGTATTTCCAAGTTCGCGGATGAAACAAAACTAGGCGGGATTGTGTGTTGTGAGGAAGATGTAAAGTGGCTTCAAGGGGATTCGGACAGACTTAGTGAGTGGGCAAGAACATGGCAGATGGAATATATTGTGGAAAAATGTGAGGTTATCCACTTTGGTAGGAGGAACAGATGTGCAGAGTATTTCTTAAGTGGTAAGAGATTAGAAAGTGTAGATGTACAAAGGGACCTGGGTGTCCTCATCAATGAGTCACTGAAAGCTAACACGCAGGTGCAGCAAGCAATTAGGAAGGCTAATGGTATGTTAACGTTTATCACAAGAGGAATTGAGTACAGGAATAGCGAAGTCTTGCTTCAATTGTATAGACCGCACCTGGAGTACTGTGTGCAGTTTTGGTCCCCTGACCTTCGGAAGGATATTATTACCATTGAGGGAGTGCAACGAAGGTTCACCAGATTTATTCCCGGGATGGCAGGACTGTCCAATGAAGAGAGATTGGGGAAACTGGGCTTGTATTCTCTAGAGTTTTGAAGAATGAGAGGTGATCTCATTGAAACCTACAAAGCGCTTAAAGGGATAGACAGGGTAGATGCAGGTAAGATGTTTCCCCTAGTTGGGGAGTCTAGAACCAGGGGACACAATTTCAAAATAATGGGGAAGCCACTTAGGACCAAGATGAGGAGAAATTTCTTTACCCAGAGGGTTGTGAATCTTGGAATTCTCTACCTCAGAGGGCTGTGGAAGCTCAGTCATTGAGTATGTTTAAAGCAGAGATTGACAGATTTCTAAATATCAATGACATAAGGGATATGTGGATAGTGTGAGAAAAAGCATTGAAGTGATGATCATCAGCCATGATCGTACTGAATGGCGGAGCAGGCTTGATGGGCTGAATGGCCTACTCCTGCTTCTATGTTCCAATGTTCCTATCCCTAGAACCATTCTGGTAAATCTCCTCCTGCACCCTCTCAAGAACCCTCACATCCTTTCAAAAATCTGGTGGCCAGTATTGGACACAATACTCTAGTTGTGACCCAGCCAGAGCTTTATAAAGGTTCAGCATATCTTACCTGCTTTTTACTCAATACCTCTGTTTATGAAGCCCAAGATCCCATATGCTTTACTAACTACTCTCTCAAAATGTCCTGTCACCTTCAAAGATCTTTCCCTATGAATCCCCAGGTCCCTCTGTCCCTCTACACTTTCTGGAACTGTGCCATTTAATCTATATGTCTCTCCCTATCCCTTCTATGAAAATCAACCTCACACTTCTAGAGATGGAAATTCGAGACCAGTGTTGTCCAAGACACTAGCCATTCACCACATGTCGCAAATTGGCCATTGACATGTGGCAAATTGATGCTCTTCATTTTTAGAGCCACACAATACTGAGTTCTGTTAAAATATGAGTGGGTATCACTCGCTCGACCGCTATTTATTATCCGTCTGTCATTGTGCAAGGAAGGATCCACCACATTGCTATTAGACAGGAGTCACACATCGGTCAGATTGCAACTATGTTTATCAGAATATAGTTCAGTTGTCGGGTTTCTAGTGACCTGGAAACTGAAGGGCCATTTTCTCAATGAAACAAGAAAAACAGTCTGCCATTTGTTACCCTCTCTGTTCTTGTTCTCTCTGGGTGCCTCTAAATGGCGATATCTTTAGATTTGTGGGACCGCTCTGTGAAGTGCTGTGAAAGCATGGCTGACCTTTAGAAGAACAAAAGTACAATTGCTCTCAATTTTCTTGGGGTATCCAGTGACACAAGGGATGCTAAATGAACAACTGGTTTTGTTTAGCTGGTAGTTGGCGGTTTTCGCAAAACAATTGAGGTGTGTGAGTGACGGACAGCACTGCATGGCTGCCAATGATGGTTGCAATGTGCAATTTTGGCAAGCTGGGGCAATGCAGCAACATCCCAGTGTGTTCAGCCTTGATCTTAATAGATCTGTTGCAATGAGCGATTGAAAGGAATAAGGCACTATTGGCGAGAAAGATGAGATTACAGGAGGTTGGCCATGAGCCAAAGGTCTATTAAATGTCTGGACGCCGTGTTCGGAAATGACAGGCAACAGAGTGTAAGCAAGGCAAGAGTCAGAGCACAGAAGCCAATACGTAGAGATTTGTCAATTCTTTTCCCTCCCCAAGTCTGCTAATATATCAATTCTGATAAAATAGAGACAGTTTACGTTTGAAGAAATTTATTTTTGTAGAATAAATTGGAGCACACTGTCAGAAACAGTACACTTCAGTTAACAGATTGTCTTCACTCTTTGAGAGTGTATACAGCAGGCTTGCTTTGCAGAACTGTTGCATTGCAAAACTTTTGAAGTTGTTATCCTGGCTCTAGTATTGAATGTATCAGTTCTCATTGCTGATGGTTTAAAACCTCAAACCTCTTGCCAAAAGATTGCGCATTTGTTTTATCAGTATTGCATACGTTTTGCATCATGTGGTGAATATGGTGACCTTATCGGCACATATTTGGCGAGCATCAAAATCCTATTAGACAACACTGTTGTAGACCAACTAAAGTTGTTGATCCAACTAAAGGGGCCAATAATGCAATTGTGAACCTGAATTGAAATTAACAGCTGCTACATTGCTTTCCTGAGGGAAGGTCACCAGGGAAATTGAACCCTGATCAGGATGATTAAAGATCAAGGTGCCCGATGTCGATAAAGTTCCGTAATCGCAGGTCCTTTCTCAGTTCCCTCTGAGACATGGTTTGGTGAGAGTACTTGGTGTAAGAGTAATTTGGAGAGATTGGATCTGTTCACACAGAGAAGCTCATGGTGGTTAGCAACATGGCTGCTTTTGATTGGACTTCAGAAGAGGAGGAGAATGAGGATCAACAGCAGTAAAGTATGATGTGGAGGGAGCTGCAGGTAGCCAGCAGAGAAGGGAACAGAAGATTGAGTTTGCAGGAAGTCTTACTCACCTAACAGAGTCTACTGACAGTGACTCAGCCTTCTTCACCTGTCAGAGGAACAATGCTTCTGCAGGTTGAGATTGTCGGTCAGTTGGTCGCAGACCTCTGCAGCCTCCTAGAAGAAGACCTGCTACCTGCTGGACCAATGGCTGTGAAAATCACCACCGTCTTCAGATTTTTTGCATCTAGTTCTTCCAGGGTGCCACTGGAGACATAGCAATGGTCTCGCAGTTGCTGCATATAAATGCATAAAGCAGATGTTGGATGGATTGTTTGTCATGGCTGGGAGGTATATTATCTCTCATGTGAATAGCTAGAATGAGTGGACACTGGGATTTGCTTTCCACAGGTACAGAGTGCCATTGGCTGCACACATGTGGAATTCTGATCACCCCCAGATCAACCAGAAACATGCATCAACCACAAGGGATTTCATTCCATCAATATGCAGCTGGTGTAATACCTCAAAAAAAGTTTCATGAAGGTCTGCACCAGATTCCCTGGGAGCTGCCATGATGCCTTCATGCTGTGGCAGTCCAATATCCCAATGTGTTTAGACCTGGAACCAGCCTTAAGGTGATAAATGATACTTTCATCAAATCTGGCTAATGACACCTCCTTTGAACTTCACAAGTGAGCACCAGGATCAGTACAACTGCAGCAATATGACAATGAGATGTGTCATCTAATGCCATTAACCCACCATCCCTGTGCTTGCTGACCTACATTGGCTGTCAGTTAACACCATGGGCGGTGTTCCCGACAGCGGGACCAGAAGTTGTAGCTTCCACTCCCACCGCAAATCCCATTTCCCACACAATTTTGTATTTAAATTAGCCATGCGGAGATGAGCATGGCGAACATGTGGGATCATGTGGTGGGGACTGCCTTTCATTGGTGGAATCCACCATCACTGCCCCAAGCACCACAGATAAAAAACATTCTGTGCTTGCAGTCTCAAGGATCAGCAGCCTTCCTTTCATGTATCTTCAGACTAACTTAAATTGAAGCTTAAATTGTAAATGTTTTTGCCTCCCTTATTTTGTGAAAGTTACCACCAACCTCATATCATTTATTTTCCCGACAGCCAAAGTGAATCAAATTACAACCAGCAGGCAGCATCCCACCCCACGGTTCGGTGATGCCTCCCTACAGATTCTCCTCCAGGTCGTCAGGGAAAGGCGGGAGGTCCTCTTTCCTGCAGATGGAGTATGAAGACCCTCCCGTCTGGCCAAAGCGACCTGGTTAGAGGTACCGGAGGAGGTCTCAAACCGTGGGCTAACTCAAAGTACATGGGTGCAGTGCCACAAGCGAATCAATGACTTGCTCAGATCAGCGAGGGTAAGTGATCCTGACAAAGCTGCTCCATTGTTTCCTTCCATGGTTCTGTGTCTTTAAGGCAGAGGGTACACAAGGAATTTGTAAGCAGCCTCTGTGCCTTTCACTAAATGATGAAGGTTGGCATTGTTTATGTGATTGGATGTGTCATGTGAAAGCCAATGCAGAATGAGTGATGTTGATGCATGTATGCAATGGTTGTGATGCATCATTTGCCATGTCATTAAATCTGCACTGTCAGCTGCAGGATAAACGATGCCACAATCACTGTGAGCATGCTAAGACAGGAGGAGGGGTCCCTGACATAAGGCTGCTGACCAAGGCTGAGGAGGAGGCGTCTGAGATCGTGAGAGAGGAGGGAGGCAGGGCAAGCGAAGATGGCAAGGCAGGAGCCACAGGTCGTAAGGATGAAGTGTCACCTCTGCTCTTCCAGCCATATGTGGAAACTGAAGGAAATTGTGTGAACTCATGTGAAACACATGCTTAAAGTGCCTGTTTGTGTCTCCACTGCAGGTGTCCACACTCGAGTAGCAGAACGTCGCATGACCCAAGAATTCTCCTCTGGGGAGGAAGAAAAAGCCAATGCCCCAGAGGGTGCACCGTCACCTGCCTCTTCTTCCGCCTCTGCTAGCACAGATACATCCACACAGTCCGCGGGGGTTTAAGATTAGAATCTGGGTCATAAGCTGGTGTGCATGACGGAGACACATTTCAGCAGCTGAGTGAACATGTGCCAGTCGGGTCCCCGATACTCGGAGGACTGCTGGGGACCAGGCCCCTGCTCAGCCCCACGCTCGTGATGATTCTCTGTTTGTTGCTACGAGAAGTCTGCTGGATGTGCAGAAAAGCCATGTGGAAAATATGTCGGAGATGCCTGAGGTCATGCGTGGCTTTGTGCAGACTGTGGAGGAGTCCATGCAAGCCATGATGTTTGCCATGTTCCAGGAATATGAGCGTATGGCTTCCTCAGTCGAGAGTCTGGTGAGCTCCATGGAGAGTCTGGTTGAGCACTCGAGCCACATGCGATCTGACCTGCACTCCATCACTGTTGCTGTGGGCTCCATGCAGCAGAGTCTAAGTGAGAGGGGGACAAGGAACTTGGACCTCCCTCCAGGTGCTCCTTCCCCTCAGGGAGACAGGCAGATGCCTTTGTTCACACAAACGGAGGAGGAGCGTGTGTCAGCTGCCCCGCGGCCTTCCTCTCAGGACACCCCGGGGTACGCGGTGTCTCATCCTCCCCCCCACACCACCCGCGACATTGACCCTCTTACCTCCAGCAGGTGAGCACATGGGGGATACTCAAGCACCAGTGCTGCAGACCTTCAGTAGGATGGAGCCATCATGGCCCCGTTCCTCCAGAGAACGCCCGCCTTGGTCATCCACAGCAGCAGGGCAGTGCACTGAGCAGACTGCCTCCACCTCAGCTGCTAATGTCGAGGTAGCACCTAGACGTAGTGGCAGGCAAAGAAAAGTGAAAGAATTTTGGTCACGATGGTGCCATGGGTCCTGTACAAATTTTCACGATTGAAAAGATTTATTAATACATTTTTATTTCATGCAAAATTTGATCCACTCTCGGTAATGTTTTGCTTGATTACAGATGAATACAAAGATATTTTCTGGAGGCCTATGACAGGAACACAATGATGTTTGCAAAGCATCTCAGGAAATGTACAGTGTCCATATCGCATTGGGATTTGAGCCTTCACTTTTCAATGATGGCTGTTTTCCTATTGATGATTCATAACTTTTTCCAATACTGTCATACCTTATTTTTGTTTTCTACAGTCATGACTTAATGCTGCTTGCAGTGATGTGTAGTCGCATTCATCGTAGCTCATAGATAATTTCCAATGCCAATTTCTGCGGGGAATTGTTATGTTTCTCCTCCCAACGTTCCTTGATGATGTGGCTTATGGTTGGCTGAAATGTGCATAAATTAGGTTCTCGCTGATGTCCCTTGCATGTCTCTCCATCACCTTCATATCGATGATGGCATCATTGTCATTGTTGCCCTCCTCCTCAACCTCATCATAGTCATCCTCATCTGGGCAGGACTGTTGTTCCTCCTGTTCCCCCACCTGCAGAATGTTGACACATCTAATTGCAAGGTTGTGCAAGGGACAGCAGATAATGATTATTCATGAAACCCTCTGTGGCACATACTGAAGAGCCCCTCCAGACCGGTAAAGGCAATGCAATCGCATTTTCAGCATGCCAATGGTGTGTTCAATGATGGCTCTAGTGGATACATGTGCAGCATTGTACCTCTCTTCAGCAATGCTTTGGGGATGATGTATTGATGACAGCAACCATGTACAAAGTGGGAAACCCTTGTCACTCAGGATCCAGCTGCCCACTTTGGCTGGTTCTTCAAGCACTGTTGGCAGCTGGAGCTCCTCTAAATGTAGGAGTCATGACAGCTCCCTGGGAAACAGGCACAAACATGCATGACTCTTCTCCTGTGGTCGCAAACCAGCTGTTTGTTTAAAAAGTGGAAGCCTTTGTGATTCACAAATGCAGCAAGCTACATGAGTACAGTTGATCACCATTTGCTCTCTAGGGAACCCAGCGATGCCACTGAAGGCCACAGACCTTGCTGTACTCATCTACAGGTAAGTGGATGAAATCATTGGCACATTGAAAAAGGGCACCTGTGGGTTGCAGACTACGAGATTCCACATATATCACCCATGGATCCCTGGAAGGAGCTGATGGAAAAAAAATTGAGTGCGGCAGTCACCTTGAGGGCAACTACATGGATTCCCACTGAAGCCAAGCGCTGGTAGGTCAGACCGCAGGATTCTACAAATTTCTGTGACCATTTCATGTGACACCCTTAGGTGTCTCTGGCATTACCTCTCTGACATTTGTAGGTAATTTGTCCTTGTTCTGAGGATGTGATGACGTGCCAGTGCCCGCCTTCGATAAGGTAATTCCTCGATGTTATCATTCGGAGCATCCGCACCTTCCTGTTCTGCCTGTTGCTAGTGCTCAGGCGTTATGGGTTGAGGGAAAAGAGCTCTCCTTAGTCTCTCTCTTTGCTCTTTTTCCTGTGGTGCGAGACAAATTGGGTGTAGGAAACCCATGTTGCGGCGGCTTTTGTGAATAATAAATAAGCAGAGCATGGCAATTCATTCCTGAGACTGAGCTGAAACATCGAGGCAATGAGCAGCCTTCCAATTGCAGCCAGGTAGAAGACACACCCACTGTTGTTTGCCTCCTCCCACTCTCCTTGCTCTCCTTGCTTGCCCATGTGGTTTCCATTATCATTGAAGAAAATGGTGTGCGGGGAATTCAGAGCAAGTCTGCTCACCTTCCAATCTCCTCCTGCAACCTTCCAGCTTGAACCCATCACATTTGACCCACCCAATGTTACCTTTACTCTTCCCTCCGTAACCATTGATCCTCCCCCCATTACCGTGCATAATGTAATCATCAATATATTCAGGCCATTCCTCTCCCTGTTCCTACTCCAGTTATTATTGGCATGCTGACTCTGACCCTTGAACCTCCTCACATTGAACTGACCATTGTTGCCGAGTCCCATTCCCCTCCATATGAAGTTGTCGATTTCCCACCCATTAGTCTTGACCTTTCCCCCACTACAGAATCCATTTGTCCCCATTGACTGTGACCGTTCCCTCTGCTAGCCAGTATACTCAATTTGCCTCACAGCTCCCTGACATCGACAGCACTCATCCCTCCCTTTAGGCTCTTGCCAAATATCATCACACAGTACTGATCTAATATATCCACCACCCCTGTAGCCAACAAAATGTATCTTCACCATCAACATCAACCATTCAACAACCTGGACACTCCACTGCACCCTCTACTGCTCCTTGATGCACCTGATCAACCCCATCCGTCCCTCCCCGACTACCCTCCCTGCTCCTCCATGCACCCAATTAACCCCATCCTTCCCTCCCCAACTACCCTGCCCTGTTCCTTCATGTAGCCCCCACCTATGCCATCGCCGCCATCCCCTGAGATGATTCACCCTTGCTGGCGCCAAGCCTGGAGGCAAACAGCCATTTCCAATGCTGGCGTTAGTTTAGCGGATGAGTTAAAGAGAGAAGAGCACAGTCCTGAAACTCAACTGCATAAATCCGACTGTTGCACGCTACGGTGAAACATTTATGAACCGGGTGACAAGGGAATCTTGCTCGCTGTTCACTTAATCTGGCAGGTAGGACTAAATTGCAGCTATGTGTGGGGTAATGAGTATTCATGTTATATAAATGAGTGCAAAGCTGCAATCGACCACCGTGCTGGGGAACCCCGGAACGCCGCAAACCCGTCTTGAACTCCTCTCCCTGCCTCTCCCCCACCCACCGCCTTGATTTTAAAACTCTTATTCTTTTTTCAAATCCATCCATGGCCTCGCCCTTCACTGTCTGTGTAATCTCCAGCCCCACAACCCTTCAAGATATCTGAGCTCCTCCAATTCTGGCTTCTCGAGCATAGCCAATTTTCATTGTGGCTGTGCCTTCAGCTGCCTGGACATTAAGCTCTGGAATTCCCTCTCTAAACCTTTCCATTTACTTTGCTTTCCCATTTAAAATGCTCCTCTAAATCTACCTCTTTTATCCAGCTTTTGGTCATCTGCCCGAATGCCTCCTATGTGGCTCAGTATCAAGTTTTGTTTCATAACTCTCCTTTGAAGCATCTTAGAATGTTTTTCTGCATTAGAGGGGCTGTGACAAATTGCTGGTGTTGTTATCATCAAGCAAGCCATTGGTATACTGAAGTTGTGCTTCAAATGCCTGGTCTGGTCTGGAGGCGCCCTTAAGTACTGGCCAGCAAGGGTCTCGAGGATAATTGTGATGTGCTGCATTCTGCACAACATAGTGGAATAGTGAGAACTAGAGGTGCAGGAGGAAGAAGCTACTCAGCGCTGCTCATCTGATGAGGATTCCAATGGTAAAGAGAAAGATGGAGCACCCAATGCCAGACTAGCGAAACATATTGTGTTTCGAGAGCCCAGGGATATCCTGATAGCTCAAAGGTTCAATTAGTCAGGCTCAGGGCCTTCACTTACCTGGACCGAGTCAGGAGCAGCGGTGGTAGCAGTGGCGGACCCTGTGTGGAGACAATTACCGGGAACGGATAAAGAGAGACCCAGGCTCGGGGCCTTCACCTACCTGGAGGGAGTCAGGAGTGGCGGCGGCAGTGGCAGACCCTGCATGGAGACAATTACCTCCACACGCCAGAGTTTGAAAAAAAAGGAAAAAAAATCAAACTGTGACAACGCAGCAAAGTGGTGAGTTGATTGGCTGGTGAGTATTACTGCTTTGGTAGTTTGGTGAGTGAGGCACTCTTAAGGGTCAATCTCTTTCTAAAAAATCTAGTCTTGTCTGCATTTAGCATTTAACTGAAGTTTACTTTTAAATAAAGTTTAAATTCCTTCCAGGCTTAGGCAGGGATAAACAAGCTCTCTACTGGACAGCAGCTGTGATTCGTTAATTAGGTAGCTAGTTTAATCTGGTTTCTGTCGCTGCAGGCACGGGGAAGAAGTTGATTAGCGAGTAACTGGTAACTTATAATAAATAGTTTGTAAAGTTAAGGTATGGCAGGGCAACTCGACCAAGTGGAATGTGCATTCTGTGATATGTGGGAGGTTATAGATGCACCATGTGTCCTAGGCAGACACATTTGCAGGAAGTGTCACCAGTTGCAGAAGCTTGAGCTCTGGGTTTCGGTACTCGAGCGAGAGCTGTAGTCACTGTGGTGCATCCACTAGGCAGAGAACTATGTGGATAGCATGTGGCTAGGTGGTCAGACCACAAGTTAGGAGCATGCAGGTAGGGAGGGAATGGATGACCGGCAGGCAGTCTAAGAGAACTAAGCAGGCAGTCCTCTGAGTTGATCTTGCTTGCTAACCGGTTGTCCATTTTGGATACTGGTGAGGGTGATGATTCCTCAGAGGAGTGCAACCAGAGCTAAGTCCATGGCACCACAGGTGGCTCAGCTCAACAAGATGGGAGGAAGAAGAGTGGAAGAGCAGTAATGATATGGGATTGATTAGTTAGGAGAATAGTCAGGCGTTTCTGCGGCAGTAAACGTGACTCCAGGATGTTGTGTTGCCGCCCTGGTGCCAGGGGCAAGGATGTCACAGAGTGGCTGCAGGATGGTCTTCTGGGGGAGGGTGAACAGCCAGAGGTTGTGGTCTACATTGGTACCAACGGCATAGGTAGGAAGAGGGATAAGGTCCTGAAAGTAGATTTTAGGGAGCTAGGAAGGAGATTAAAAAGCAGGACCTCAAAAGAAGTAATCTCAGGATTACTCCCAGTGCCACATGCTAGTGAGCATAGGAATAGTAGGATTGAGTGATTGATCATGTGGCTGGAGAATTGGTGTAGGAGGAAGGGCATCAGATTTAGAGACATTGGGACCGGTTCTGGGGCAGGTGGGACCTGTACAAGATGGATGGTTGCACTTTAGCAGGACTGGGACTAACGTCTTCACAGAGAGATTTGCTTATGCTGTTGGGGAGGGTTTAAACTAGATTGTCAGGGGGATGGGAACCTGAGAGGGAGCTCAGACTGGAGGGAAGCAAAACTGGTAACAGAAAGTAGAAAAGTAGTAAGTGAAATTAGAAGACAGATGAAGCAAAGGAAGCATCAAATAGGATGTAACAGAGCTCTAAACAAAAATCCCTTTTATTTTTCTGGTTAACCGGTGTGTGTGCTTTTGTGTATCTAAGGTAAAAAGGGAATTTTAAAAATTCAATCTGTGTGTTTGTGCTTTACTTCATTACTGGTTAAGGCTTGTTTTATAATAAACTGTGTTACGGCCAGGTGTCTAGGGGTCAGTTACTGTTTTCACCTGGTCTTATTGTAACAGGATATAATCTTAAACACACACAGAGCTCCCCCTTTGTGAATCCTTGTTCACAACTTTCCAATTATAAGGCAAAGAAATGAGCACTAACAGGCTTTCTGTGGTTTAAAGAAGATGAAATTTATTAAACCTTAAACTTAAACTCTAATGCGGTTAACGCCTACGGATATACGACGTGCCTATGCTGGCATGCACACGCGATACACACATGCAAATAGGGACAGAAAAGAGCAGAGGAAAAGATAAATAGAACAGTTTGAGGCAATATCTTGTTACTGTTTCTCGAAGTCGCTGTAGTTCTTGATTGAAGATATGGTCTTGCATTTCGTTGGGGCCCAGTAGTCTTCTTCAAACCTTGTTCACATAGGAAACATTTCTCTCTTTGAGTTTGCATGTCTTCACAAGATTCAGTTCCGTGGGAAAGAAATGGAGGCAGGCAGACAGGAGAGGAGATGTTCTCAGTCCATGAGTACATGGCGTTCTCTTTTCCAATTCCCTTGTTGGGAGTTCAAATTTAAAAAAACTCCCAGGCTGCCCAGTAGGTTAGTCATGTGACTATTTCCTTATATGGAACAGTCTCATCAAAATCCTTTGTTGGAAGTTCAAATTCTCTGCAACAGCCAGTTAGTCATGAGACTAAAACTGGTCTGACCACTTCTGTGTATTGGGGAAGTAACTACTGGGTCCCTTTTGTTCCAACACTGCTAGTTCTATGCAAATGTCCTTCCAGTCAGGGTCTTGCAATTTTAAGTTTTAATGTTCATGTGGTGAAATCATGTGTACCTCAGTCTTGGCAGGTAGGGGGTTTGCCTGACAACTGATAATTTTGTTGTTCATTAAAGAACCCTGGTTAGTGTGTTTTATTCTTGGAAAATAGAGTATATGATTGACCGTATCGGTAAGTGGGAAAATTTTAATATATGTTGTGACCTGTGGAGAAGTGGAACTAGAATTAACAGTGCACTCCTCTCACCTCAGTCGTAATAGTACAGATGGAGCAGTACATTGAAGAATCAACTAGGGATCGGTCTATTTTAAATTTAGTATTATTTAATGAGAAAGGACTAATTCATAACCTTGCTGTAAAGGAGCCTTTGGGAAATAGTGACCATAATATGATAGAATTTTGCATTAAGTTTGAAAGAGATATAGTTCATTCTGAAACTAGGTCTTAAATCTGAACAAAGAAAACTTTGAAGGTATGAGGGGCAAGTTGGCTTGGGTGGATTGGGAAAATATACTAAAAGATTTGCCAGTAGACAGGCAATGGCTAGTATTTAAAGAGGTATTACATGGTCTACAACAAATATTCATTTCTCTAAGACACAAAAACCCAACAGGAAAGATGAATCAACCATGGCTAACAAAAAAAATTAAAGATTGCATTAGATCAAAGGAAGTGGTTTATAATGTTGCCAGAAAAAGTGGTAAGCCTGAGAATTGGGAGCAATTTAGAATTCAGCAAAGGATGACCAAGAAACTGATAAAGAAAGGGAAAAGAGAATATGAATGCAAGCTGGTGAGAAACATAAAGGTGGACTGTAAAAGCTTCTTTAGGTACGTGAAAAAGAAAAGATTAGCAAGGACAAATGTGGGTCCATTACAGGCGGAGACAGGAGAATTTATAATGGAGAATAGGGAAATGGCAGAGAAATTAAACAATTACTTTGTGCCTGTCTTCATGGAGGAAGATACAGAAAATCTCCCAGAAATGCTGGGGAACCAAGGGACTTGTGAAAATGAGGAATTGAAAGAAATTTGTATTAATAAAGTGGTAGTACTCAAAAAATTAACTGGATTGAAGGTTGATAAATCCCCTGGACCAGATGGACTACATCCCAGAGTGTTGAAGGAGGTGACTATAGAGATAGTGGATGCATTGGTGGTTATCTTTCAAAATTCTATAGATTATGGGAAGGTTCCTGCAGACTGGAAAATAGCAAATGCAACCCCACTATTTAAGGAAGGTGGAAGAGAGAAAATGGGGAACTGCAGACCTGTTTAACATCAGTAGTAGGGAAAATGTTAGAATATCATAAGGGACGTGATAACAAGACACTTAGAAAATAATGATATGATTGGGCAGAGACAACATAGATTTACAAACCTGTTGGAGATTTTTGGGGATGTTTCTTGTCGCATAGACAAAGGAGACCAGTGGATGTGGTGTATTTGCCTTTTGATAAGGTCCCACACAGGAGGTAAGTAAACAAAATTAGAGCACATGGGATTGGGGCTAATATACTGTTATGGATTGAGAATTGTTTAACAGACAGAAAACAGAGAGCAGGATTAACTGGGTCATTCTCAGGATGGCAGGCTGTTACTAGTGGGGTACCATAAGGATCAGTGCTGGGGCCACAGCTGTTCACAATCTATATAAATGACTTAAATATGCGGACCAGATGTAATATTTCCAAATTTGCTGATGACACATAATTAGGTGGGAATGTAAGTTGTGAGGAGGATGCAAGGAGGCTTCAAGGGGACTTGGACAGGCTAAGTAAATGGGCAAGAACATGGCAGATGGAATATAACGTGAATAAGTGTGAAGTTATACGCTTTGGTAGAAAAAACAGAAAGGCTGAGCATTTCTTAAATGGTGAGAGAGTGGGAAGTGTTAATGTCCAAAGAGACCTGGGTGTCCTTGTTCATGAATCACTAAAAGCTAGCATGCAGGTGCAGCAAGCAATTAGGAAGGCAAATGTTATGTTGGCCTTCATCGCAAGGAGATTTGAGTCCAGGAGCAAAGACGTATTGCTGTAGTTGCATAGAGCCTTGTTGAAACTGCACCTGGGGTATTGTGTACAGTTTTGCTCTCCTCATCTAAGGAAGGATATACTTGCCATAGAGAGAATGCAATGGAGGTTCACCAGACTAAAGCCTGGGATGGTGGGATTGTCCTATGAGGAGAGATTGAGGAAACTGGGCCTGTATTCTCTAGAGTTTCAAAAAATGAGAGGTGATCTCATTGAAACTTACAAAATTCTTACAGGGCTTTACAGGGTGGATGTGGATAGGATGTTTCTTCTGGCTGGTGAGTCTAGAACCAGGGGACACATTCTCAGAATAAGGGGCAGACCACTGAAGACTGAGATGAGAAGGAATCTTTGGAATTCTCTACCCCAGAGGGTTGTGGAGGCTCAATTATTGAGCATGTTCAAGACAGAAATCAATAGCTATCTGTATACTAATAAGATCAAGAGATATGGGGATAGTGCAGGAAAGTGGCGATGAGGTAGATGATTGGCTATGATCTAATTGAATGACGGAGCAGGCTCAATGGATTGAATGGCCTACTCCTGTTCCTATGTTCGTATTTTCATATGTTCCTACTCACTCGCACTGGACCAAAGTCACAATAATATTAAAAGAAAATTAGGAAAGCAAAGAGAGGGCATGAAAGAATATTGACAAGCAAAATCAAAGTGAACCCAAATATGTTTTATCAATTCATTAAGAGTAAGAGGATAACTAAGGAGAGAGTAGGGCCCATAAAACACTAAAAAGGTAACCTATGTGTAGGGGCAGAAGATGTTGGTGTAGTTCTTAATGAATACTTTGTGTCTGTCTTCACAAAAGAGGGGGATGATGCAGATATTGTAGTTAAGGAGGAGGAGTGTTAAGTATTGGATGTGATAAACATAGGGAGAGAGGAAGTAGAAATGGGATTTGCATCCTTGAAAGTTGATAAATCACCAGGGCCAGATGAAATGTACCCTAGTCTGTTAAAAGAGATGAAATAGCAGAGGGTCCGATCATCATTTTCCAATCCTCACTGGATACAGGTGTGGTGCTGGAGGATTAGAGAACTGCTAACGTTGTACCTCTGTTTAAAAAGGGAGCGAGGGATAGACTGAAAAATTACAGGCCTGTCAGTCTAACCTCAATAATGGGCAAATTATTGGAATCTATTCTGAGAGACAGGATAAACTGTCACTTGGAAAGGCACAGGTTAATCAAGGATAGTCAGCATGGATTTGTTGAGGAAAGATCCTGTTTGACCAATTTTATCGAATTCTTTGAAGAAATAACAAGGAAGATGGATGAGGGTAGTGTAGTTGATGTGGTCCACATGAATTTTAGCTAGGCTTTTCACAAGGTCCCAGATGGCAGACTGGGATCCAGGGGAATGCAGCATGGTGGATACAAAATTGGCTCAGTGGCAGGAAACAAAAGGTAATTGTTGACGGGTGTTTTTGCGATTGGAGGGCTATTTCCAGCGGTGTTCCGCGGGGATTTGGACAGAAATGTAGAGGGCATGATCAAGATGTTTACAGATGACACAAAGATTGACCGTGTGGTAGATAGCAAGGAAGATAGCTGTAGGCTGCTGGAAGATATTGATGGTCTGGTCAGATGGGCAGCAAAGTGGTAAATGGAATTCAACCTGGAGAAGTGTGAAGTGATGCATTTGGGGAGGTCAAGCAAGGCAAAGGAATACACGATTAATGGGAAAATACTAAGAAGGAAGTGAGGGACCTTGGAGTGAATGTCTACAGATCCCTGAAGGTAGCAGGACAGGTCGATAAGGTGGTTAAGAAGGCATATGGAATCCTTTTCTTTATTAGCCGAGGTATAGAATGTAAGAGCAGGGAGGTTATGCTGGAACTGTATAACACAGTTAGGCCACAACTTGAGTACTGTGTGCAGTTCTGGTCACCTCATTACAGAAAGGATGTAATTGCACTAGAGAGGGTACAGAGGAGGTTTGCAAAGATGTTGCCAGGATTGGAGAAATGCAGCTATGAGGAATGATTGGATAGGCTGGGGATGTTCTCCTTGGAACAGAGAAGGCTGAGGGGAGATCTGACTGAAATGTACAAAATTTTGAGGGGCCTGGATAGAGTGGAGGTGAAGGGCCTATTCACCTTAGCAGAGGTCAGTGACTAGGGGGTATAGGTTTAAAGTGATTGGTAGAAAAGTTAGAGGGGAGATGAGGAGAAACTTTTTCACCCAGCGGGTGGTGATGGTCTGGAACTCACTGCGTGAAAGGGTAGTTGAGGCAGAAACCGTCAACTCATTCAAAAGGAGTCTGGATATGCAGCTCAAGTGCCATAATCTGCAGGGCTACGGACCAAATGCTGCACAGTGGGATTAGAATAGGTGGATTGTTTTTCGGCTGGCACAGACACGAAGTGGCCTCTTTCTGTGCCTTAAATTTTCTATGATTCTAATATCCCCCAGCCAGCCTTCCCACTTCCCTATCCCCAACCCATTTTCCACAAGTAGTTCAATAACCATCCATCCACTGGTTCCACATCCACCAATTGGTTTCAGTTAATTTACATCTTCACATTCAGCACCAAACAAATAAAAAGCAGAACTGGCAATCGCCATTCAAAAAATGGGGAACAAGAGAGAATGATGCAAAGTAATAGATTTAATGTGATGTCAGCAGTTAATCGGATTAACACACATCAAAAACACCTATCTACATACACTTGGTGAACTATAAAGCTTTTCTCTCCCTGTCTCTGGTACATGTACCTCGTGCAATCACTGGTGACTTCAGCAGAGGTAATGGCAGACTGCTCTGATTCCAGCTTTGACAGCTGAGGTGCTCATGACCAATGAGCTTTGGGTGTTAAAGCCCTTTAGAGCCCTGCCACTTACTGTTGCACCTGCAGGGCCAGACTAGTCCATCAGGAAATGAGGAAGCATGTCAGGTATTGGTTGGGGGAGGTGATGGGGGGAACAGGTGAGACATGCAGATGTTTTGAGAGGAGTTTAAACTTTCATCTTCCTTATCACCATTCTCCTTCCCTCGGGCTAGTGGCACATCATTCCTGCCTCCCTGCAGGAGAGCAGCTTGGACGAGGTCACTGATGTTTAGTTTAGTTTAGAGATACAGCCCTTCGGCCCACCGTGTCTGTGCCGACCATCAACCACCCATTTATACTAATCCTATACTAATTCCATATTCCTACCACATCTCCACCTGTCCCTATATTTCCCTACCACCTACCTATACTAGGGGCAATTTATAATGGCCAATTTACCTATCAACCTGCAAGTCTTTGGCATGTGGGAGGAAACCGGAGCACCCGGAGGAAACCCACGCAGACACAGAGAGAACTTGCAAACTCCACACAGGCAGTACCCAGAATTGAACCCGGGTCGCTGGAGCTGTGAGGCTGCGGTGCTAACCACTGCGCCACTGTGCCGTCATGGAAGCCCATATCTGGTCCAGTTTTTTATTTGTTCAGGGATGTGAGCATCGCTGGCAAGGCCAGCATCTGTTGCCCATCCCTAATTGCCCAAGAGAAGATGGTGGTGAGCTGCCTCTTGAACAGCTGTATGTGGTGTAGGTACACCCATAGTGCTGTTAGGAAGACAGTTTCAGGTTTTTGACCTAGTGACAGTGAAGGAATGGTGATATATTTCCAAGTCAGATTGGTGTGTGACTTGGAGGGGAACTTGTAGGTGGCAGTGTTTCCATTGGTCTGCTGCCCTTGTCTTTCTAGATGGTAGCGGTCACGGGTTTGGAATGTGCTGTTGAAGGAGCTTGGTGAGTTGCTGCAGTGCGTATGGTAGATGGTACACACTGCTGCCATTGTACTCTGGTGGTGGAGAGAGTAATTGTTTAAGGTGGTGAATGGGATGCCGATCAAGCAGGCTACTTTTTCCTGGCTGGGTTGAGCTTGCTGAGTGTTCTTGGAGCTGCACTCATCCAGGCAAATGGAGAGTATTCCATCCAGGAAAGCCTCAAGCAGCCGAGGCCCTCCAGGCCTCAGTCACCCAGAGAACGGCTGCCAAAGTCATCTCAGGTGAGGGGCAGCCTGATAAGCAGCCTGCCTCCAGCCCAGCTGCTAGCGCAGGGTTCACACCATATCAGAGCACTCGCAATCGTATTAAGAAAATTACCTAGCCACACATGGTAGTAGGGGACAGTATGGTGAGGGGATTGACGCAGTTCTTTGCATCAAAGAGCGAGAGGCAAGAAGGCTGTGTTGCCTGCCTGGTGCCAGAGTTCGGGATATCTGGTCAGGCTGGAGAGGAACTTACAGTGGGAGGGGGAGAATCCAGTCGTCGTGGTCCATGTAGGTACCAATGACATATGTAGGACGAGGAAAGAGGTTCTGCATAGTCAGTATGAGGAGCTAGGCACCAAATTAAGAAGCAGAACCTCAAAGGTAATAATCTCTGGATTATTACCTGAGCCATGTGCAAATTGCCACAGGGAAAATAAGATAAGAGAAGTTAATGTTTGACTCAAAGACTGGTGTGGTAGAAATGGGTTCCAGTTCTTGGGGCACTGGCACTAGTGCTAGGAAAAGTGGGGGCTGTACTGTTGGGATGGTCTACACCTGAACTGTACTAGGACCGGTGTTCTAGCGAGTTGCATAACTAGGGAAATAGAGAAGGTTTTAAACTAAATAGTGGGGGAAAGGGATCAAATTTGGGAAGGTGTGGTAAATCAAAGAGTAGAGACATGGCAAGAGAGAAAGGTATTAATATGGGAAAAGATAAACAGACCATGACAGGAAGGGACAGTGATTACAAATCTAAGAGTAAATCATCAGACAAGGCTAGAGGTTACAAAAATAATAAAAGGACAAAACTACAAAACTAAAGGCTCTGTATCTGAATGCGCGTAGCATTCAGTACAATCTGATAGCCATTGCAGAGACATCGTTGCAGAATGGTATAGATTGGGACCTGCATATTGAAGGGTACATGACATTTAGGAAGGACAGGAAACAAGGAAAAGGTGGAGGGGTTACTCAATGATGGTATTAGCACAATAAAGAGGAATGACCTAAGTTCAGGAACCCAGGATGTAGAAGTGGTGTGGGTCGAGATGAGAAATGATAAAGACAAGAAATCACTTGTGGGAGTGGTATACAGACCCCAACAGTAACCACATGGTAGTAGAGGGTATAAAGGAAGAAATTTCAGGTGCTTGTCAGAAAAATACAGTGGAATTCATGGAGGAGTTTAATCTACATATAGATTGGAAAAATCAGATGGGCCAAGGTAGCCTAGATGAGGGGTTCATAGAATAGTTTCTTAGAACAGCATGTTCTAGAGCCAACCAGAGAGCAAGCTATACTAAACCTGATCTTGTGCAACGAGACAGGATTAATTAATGACCTCATAATGATAATGCCCTTAAGCAGCAGTGATCATAATATGTTTGAGCTTTACATTCACTTTGAGGGAGAAAAGAGTGGGTCCAAGACTAGTATTTTAAACGTAAATAAGGGCAATTATGAAGGCATGAAAGCAGAACTAGCAAAAGTGAACTAGCAAAGTAGGTTAAGGGATAGGTCAATAGAGATGCAGTGGCAGACATTTAAGGGGATATTTCAGAATACACAGAATAGATACATTCCAATGAGAAAGAAAAACTCCAAGGGGAGGACCCACCATCCATGGTTAACTAAAAATGTTAAAGGTAGTATCAAACTTAAAGAAAAAGCATATGATTGCGCACAGATGGGTGGCAGGTCAGAAAATTGGACAGAATATGAAAAGCAGCAAAGAATTACTAAAAGATTAATAAGGAGGGAAAATATTAGAGTATGAGAGAAAGCTGTTGAAAAATATAACGACAGATAGTAAGAGGTTCTATAGATATTTATAAAAGAAAAGAGTTAACAAAGTGAGCATTGGTCCTATAGAAAGTGATTCTGAGGAATTAATAAGGGAAAATAAGGAGATGGCTGATGAATTGAACAGGTATTTTGCTATTAGTCTTCACCATAGAGGACGCAAGTAACATCCCAGAAATAGCTGTAAACCACGAAAGGGAAGGGAGGGAGGAACTCAAGAAAAGGAAGTGGTACTGAACAAATTGTTGGAGCTGTGGGCTGACATGTCCCTGGGTCCTGATGGACTTCATCCTACAGTCTTAAAAGAAGTGGTTAGCGAGATAGTTGATGCGTTGATTTTGATTTTCCAGTATTTCTTAGATTCGGGGAAGGTTCCATGAGATTGGAAAATAGCAAAAGAAGGCTACAAAGGTATATAGATAGGTTAAGTGAGTGGGCAAAGATCTGGTAAATGGAGTATAATGTGGGAAAATGTAAAATTGTCCATTTTGGCAGGAAGAATAATAAAGAAGCATTGAATCTAAATGCTGAGAGATTGCAGAGCTCTGAAATGGAGGGGGATCTGGGTGTCCTAGTGCATGAATCGCAAAAGGTTAGTATGCAGGTACAGCAAGTAATAAGGAAAGCTAATAGAATGTTACTGTTTATTGTGAGGGGAATTGAATACAAAAGTAGGGAGGTTATGCTTCAGCTATGCAGGGCATTGGTGAGACCACATTTGGAATACTGTGTACAGTATTGGTCTCCTTATTTAAGGAAGGATGTAAATGGGCCGGAATGGGCGGGTTGTCTTATAAGGAAAGGTTGGACAGGCTAGGCATGTAATCCACTGGAGTTTAGGAGCGTAAGAGGCAACTTGATTGAAACATATAAGTTTCTGAGGGGTCTTGACAGGGTGGATGTGGAAAGGATGTTTCCTCTTGTGGGAGAATCTAGAACTAGGGGATACTGTTTAAAAATAAGGGGTCGCCCATTTAAGACAGAGATGAGGAAAAATTTTTTCTCTCAGAGGGTTGAGAGTCTTTGATACTTCTTTTCTTCAAAGCAGAATCTTTGAATATTTTTAAGGCAGCGGTAGATAGATTCTTGATAAGCAAGGGGGTGAAAGGTTATTGGGGGTAGGCGGGAATGTGGAGTTGAGTTTACAATCAGATCAGCCATGATCTTATTGAATGGCAGTGCAGACTCGAGGGGCAGAGTGGCCGACTCCTGCTCCTAATTCATATTTTCATATGTACGTGGGTATTCACGAGTGACACCAATATGTTATGTGCAATGTAATTAAATGCTCTTTTGTGGTAATTATTCGCCATCATTGTGTGACAGTCATGTTCCACCATTCCTTAATTGTGAGCCTCTGCATTGCATCATGCACCTTACTGCAATGCCAATGTGTCAACAGCCCTCATTATTATTTAGAGATACAGCACTGATACAACACCGAGTCTGTGCCGACCATCAACCACCCATTTATACTAATCCTACACTAATCCCATATTCCTACCACATCCCCCTACCACCTACCTATACTCGGGGCAATTTATAATGGCCAATTTACCTATCAACCTGCAAGTCTTTTTGTGGTGGGAGGAAACCGGAGCACCCGGCGAAAACCCACGCAGACACAGGGAGAACTTGCAAACTCCACACAGGCAGTACCCAGAATTGAACCCGGGTCGCTGGAGCTGTGAGGCTGCGGTGCTAACCACTACGCCACTGTGCACTGTGGGAATGTGACTGAAGATCTAATCAACATATGCTCTCCCATTGGCACGGGCGCACAATGCAACTGGTCGGCATTCAGGTAACACAGAAGGGAAGGAGGCGGAAGACTACATGCATGAAGATTAATCTTCATCAGAATCTCATTGAGTAGACATCAGGGTGCCTGAAAGCGGGTCATCATGAGGTTGTCTCTTGCCTCCTATGGGCGTCGCTCACCATGTTTGGCCTCCATCACCTTGTTATCATCTTTCATAGCTGCATGGCCGCGTTTCTCCTCCAGGTTGGAGGATGTTTGTCGTTCTTATATCTTCCCCATGTAAGGCCTCTCCCCTCTATAGTGCTAGATTGTGCAGAGCACGGTAGACCACCACGATACGTGCAACCGTCACTGGGGCATACTGCAGGGCTCCACCCGATCAGTCAAGTCAGTGGAACCTCATCTTCAGTAGCTCAATGGCCTGCTCGATGGTCGCTCGGGTGGAGCTGTGGCAAGTGTTGTACCTCTCATCTGCTGTGCGAGGGTTCCTCACTTGTGTCAGAAGCCATGTCTTCAATGGATAGCCCTTGTCCCCAGGAATCCATCCCTGAAGGCGAGTGGAGGGGATTGAAAAGCTGAGGCACCTGGGACTGTCGATATATGTAGGTGTTGTGGCTGCTTCCTGGGAAGTGGGCACACACCTGCAGGAAATACTTGTGGTGGTCGCAGATCAGTTGAACGTTGATTGATTGGAAGCCCTTCCTGTTGATGAAGGAAACTGGTTGGTCTGTTGGAGCCTTGAGGGCTATTGCAGCTTGCACCTGTGGAAATCCAGCTATGGCCCCGAAACCGATGGCTGTCTCTGCCTGACAGTTAGGGTTGGTCCAGTAGTGCACATAGTCGCTTGCCCTCTTGAACAAAGCATTGGTCACCTCCTTGATGCAGCAGTGCACTGCAGCCTGGGAGACCCCACACATGTCCCCGATGGATTCCTGGAAAGAATCAGATACATTGAATTTTAGTGCCATGGTAATCTTTAAACCCACTTGCATAGGGTGACCCCCCCAATCCCAAATTGTCCTGCAGAAGGCCACATAAGTCTGTGACAGCCTCTCTGGAGAACTGTAATCTTCAATGGCGTGTTGCTCAGACATCTGGAGTAGATGTTACGAGTCCTATACACTCCCTGGTGTATTTGGGTCCTTCTTGTCCTGGCCGACTGCTGCTGCTCTCGTCATGGAGCTTCAGGGTCAGGCGCAGCTGCCTCTTGGGCCTGCCTCTGTCGGATGTGCCTCAACACGCCAAGGTGATCCAAAATCACAGGGTATATGACACCCATGGCAGGTGCTCTGGGGCCTTCGGCTTGCTTCAGAGGCAGAGACAAACCTGCCTTGGCAACTATGCTTGTCAATCTTTGCTCCCCTAGATGCCTGATGTGCCTCTAGACTAAAAATTACTGTTGGTCTACCATCTTTTCCAGCTGTGAGACATCACACACATTACAACATCATTTATGATTCCCTCTAATAGCCCCCAACAAACACTACCTCTAGCCTTGCAGAGCCCCCAATACACACAGCTCCCTTGCAGAGCCCCCAAAACACACAGCTCCCTTGCAGAGCCCCCTGATAAACAGAACCCCCTTACAGAGCCCCCGATACACACACCCCCCCACGGAGCTCCCGATACACACGACCCCGTTGCAGAGCCCCCCAATGCACACAGCCCCCTTGCATAGCCCCCCGATACAGACATCCCTCTTGCAGAGCCCCCAATACAAACAACCTCCTTGCAAAGCCCCCCCAATACACACAGCCCCCTTGCAGAGCCCCCCGATACATACAGCCCCCTTTCAGAGCCCCCGATACACATATCCTCCTTGTAGAGCACCCACACCCCCCCCACCCGATGCACACAGCCCCCTCGCAGAGCACCCACCCCCACCCCGATACACACAGCCCCCTTTCCAAGCCCCCGATACACACATCCTCCTTGCAGAGCACCCACCCACTCCCCCCCCACCCCGATACACACAGCCCCCTTGCAGAGCCCCCGATACACACATCCTCCTTGCAGAGCACCCACCCACTCCCCCCCCCCCCCCCTCTCCGATATACACAGTCCCCTTGCACACCCAATATCAGGAAAGCAGCAGTATCCCCACTTCCCCAGTGCTGCAATGCTCAGGTTACCTTCCCTCTAGTGGCACCATTTGGCTTCCAAATTCTTTCTCTCAATGTGCTGCAGTAATGATTGTGGCTCATTTCGGCATTCTCACTTGTCTGTTAATACATGAGACTGCTTCTTTCAAAACTGCACCGGAAGCCCTCCCTCATCTACCAATCAGCGAGTTGAGCCTTCACTAAAAGACAACATGCCCGGCAATCAGCGAAGTGAGCCTTGTATCAATGAATAAAACGCACAAAGTTCACAAAATGGCTGATTTCACAGAGGACCTGAGATTTCACAGTCCATGACGCATTTTTCACGGCCATGACTTTGGTAGGGCCCTAATCATGGGATTGTACAAATGTTGAAGTGCATATGATTAAAGTCATCATATTTGATTAAGTGCTGAAGTGAAGTCAAGATGACTTTGTGTTGTAGGAGTTAATTTAATACTGGCACCCTGTGGCATCGCACTACTGACCTCGCCATCTCTGATACTGAGTGAGGCAGAGGTGCAGCTAATCTCCAAAGTCCCCCCCTCTTATTGCATCAGGCTGAACATTCAGAAACAACCCACTGAACCGAGGCATAGCCTTTTCTCTCTTTTCAGACATAACGCTCACTTTAATTTAAAAAAATAACTCATCTAATCTCCAAACCTCTTCCCCCATTGCATCTGTGAACTGGGCTTTCCAACAGTCCTAGGAAAACCGTGTCATGTAGGTTCCTGTCACACTTCCACATGTGGAATGGAGACATGAAAGCCAGGAATAAAGTGATAATGAGGCATCCCTGTTGAAACCAGACATTCTCACACATCCCAATATGTTGCGTGTTGGTCTCCCACTACTGGCTACCCCCTCCCACGGTTCCATTCCCGTCTCCGCATTAATATCATGGTGCATAGCTCTGAGGAGAGACTTGAGAAAATAGGGCTATTTCTACTGCAGCAGAGAAGGCTAAGAGCAGATATAATAGAGATTTTTAAATGATGAAGTGTTTTGACAGAGTGAACAGTGAAAGACTCGTGACTGTGGTCTTGCAGTCACTGTTGAGCAGTCATCAACAGAGTGAGGAGAAAGATTGAGAATTTTTTATGCAGTGAGCACAGGGCAGTAGGGTTTGCTTGAGATTGCTCTAACACATCATAATGGGCCAACTGGTCTCTTTCCATCCTGTAAACTTCACAGTTGTATGGTCATAGAGAGATAGAGAGATACAGCATTGAAACAGACCCTTTGGCCCACTGAGTCTGTGCCGACCAACAACCACCCATTTATACTAATCCTACATTAATCCCATATTCCCTACCACATCCCCACCATTCTCCTACCACCTACCTACCTACACTAAGGGCAATTTACAATGGCCAATTTACCTATCAACCTGCAAGTCTTTGGCTGTGGGAGGAAACCAGAGCACCACGCAGTCACAGGGAGAACTGGCAAACTCCACACAGGCACTACGCAGAACCGAACGCAGATTGCTGGGGCTGTGAGGCTGCAGTGCTAACCACTGTGCCACCCGGTCTTATCAAGAGGTACTGAGAGAGACAAAGGATGTGATTTGTGTTCCTGTTGGCCATTATAAGAGAGGCAATCAATGCCAGAGGCCACACTCTATAGGTTTGAAACAAGCTAATGGTACAACCATTCTAAATAAAAATGAAGAAACAGACTCCAGAAACTACAGACTCATCTCTTGCCCTCCTCTTACTTCGACTGTACCAAGCAAAATAATACAGCTGATTATTAGGACATTCTTGTAACTACAGGCCAGTGAGTGGGTAAGGTTTGAGAAACAATAATCAAGGAAAAGAATTAACAGGTACTTGGAGAGGTTTGAGTTAATTATGGGGAGCCAGCACGGATTTGTAAAAAGCAGATCATGTTTGACTAATTGAACAGAGAAGGCTAATGAAGGGAATGCAGTGGATGTTGTCCAAATGGATTTTAGGAAAGCATTTGACAAAGTACCACATAAAAGGCTGGTAAACAAAATTGAGGCTCCTAGAATAAGATGGTCAGTGTTAGCTTGGATCAAAAAAATTGGCTTAAGGACACAAAAGAGCAAATTGTGGTAAATCATCGTTTTTCAGACTCGAGGATGGTAGACAGTGGAGTTCCCTAAGGGTCAGTGCTAGGATCACTGCTGGCTTGATATATTGTTACGACCGAGGAGGGAGGAGTGCACCATTTATTCTAGTCCCACTTCTCCACAGGTCACAACATATATTTAAATTTTCCCAATTACCAATATGGTCAATCATATACTCTTTTTTTCCCAGAGGAAAAACACTAACCAGGTTTCTTTAATAAACAACCAAAATTACCAGTTTATTATACAACAAATCTTAACCAGTAATGAAGTAAAGCATAAACACACAGATTGAAATTTTTTAAGTTCCCTTTTTACCTTAGCCCTGGTTAAGGTAACAGGAAAAATAAAAGGAATTTTTGTTCAGAGCTCTGTTACAGACAAAAATAACACTTGGGCTGTATACCTGCTCAGTCTTGAAGAAAACAGCAGATGAGATATGTTGTGTTCCAAAACTGGCATGCAGTCTGGCCTCCGAATACACGTAGACGGGTTACAGGGATCTTTTAGACCAGTTATTTCCAGGTGGCGTAGGAAATTAATTGAGCAGGCTTTTCTTCAAAGACAGGAGATGAGATGAGTTGCCACAGTGGACTTCTCAGGATCTTTTAGAAAGGTGCTGGAAAGCTGAGCTGGGTTGTGGTCTTCTCTTCCTTGGGAATTCTCTCCTTCTGCAGGCTTTTTAAAGAGATGAAACAGGCTGGGCTGAGCTGGTGTTCTGTCCTGTCAAGGGGCGCACGACTGTCACATCTGTGCCCACATCTTTCCAAGCTATCAGGGTTTCTGTTCTATTTTTAACTTGAATCATGTGACAACCAGTAAACGTTGTTACCAAACCAGTTCTTTCAGTGTCCTGTTGATGACCATCTTGGTCCAACATGGTCCAACATTTCTTTAGTTTGACGAATTCCTCAAAAAATATTTTAACAGAACAGAATCACTTTCATAACAATATATGAATGACATGGCTATTGGAATACAGAGTAAAATTTCAACATTTGCCAATGATACCAAACTTGAAGGTATGGCAAACAGTGAGGATGCTACCAATCGACTGCAACAGGACATAGATAGGCTAGTAGAATGGGCAGACAAGTGGCGGATGGAATTTAATGCAGATGGGATTTAATACAGGGAAATATGAGGTGATGCATTTTGGCAGAAGGGATAGGGAGAAGCAATATAGCCTTAATGGAACGGTTCTAAAGAGGGACAGAGGGGCTTGGGGGTTAGGAATATAGGAGCAGGAGTAGGCCATTCAGCCTGCTCCGCCATTCAATACGATTACGGCTGATCATCCGCTTCAATGCCTATTTCCCACACTATCCTCATATCCCCTTATGCCATTTGTATTTAGAAATCTGTCAATTCCAAAGATTCACAACCCTCTGAGTCAAGAAATTTCTACTCATTTCTGAACTAAGTGGCTTCCCTCTTATTTTGAAATTGTGTCCCCTGGTTCTAGACTCCCCAACTAGGGGAAACATCTTACCTGCATCTACTCTATCTATCCAATTAAGTATTTTGTAGGTTTCAATGAGATCACCTCTCATTCTTTGAAACTGAAGAGGATACAGGCCCAGTTTCCCCAATGTCTCCATAGGACAGTCCCACCATCCCGGGAACAGGTCTGGTGAGCATTTGTTGCACTCCCTTTATGGCAATAATATCCTTCCTAAGGTAAGGGGACCAAAACTGCACATAATACTCCAAGTGCAGTCTAACCAGGGTTCTATACAGTTGAAGCTTCACTACTTCTGTACTCAAATCCTCTTGCCTCCCTGGTGCCAGGGTCAAGGATGTCACGGAGCAGCTGCAGAACATCCTTCCGGGAGAGGGTGAATAGCCGGAGGTCATGGTCCACATTGGTACTAATGACACAGGTAGGACGAGGGATGAGGTCCTGAAAGCAGATTTTAGGGAGTTAGGAAGGAAATTAAAAAGCAGGACCTCCAAAACAGTAATCTCAGTGCCATGTGCTAGTGAGCACAGGAATAGGAGGATTGCGTGATTGAACATGTGGCTGGAGAATTGGTGTAGGAGGCAGGGCATCAGATTTCTAAGGCATTAAGACCTGTTCTGGGGCAGGTGGGACCTACACAAGATTGGCAGGCTACACCTTAACAGGACTGGAACTAACATCCTCACAGGGAGATTTGCTAGTGCTGTTGGAAAGGGTTTAAACTAGCTTGTCAGGGGGATGAGAACCTGAGGGGTAGCTCAAATTGGAAGGAAGTAAAGCTGGTAACAGGAGGTAGAAAAGTAGCAAGTGACATTAAAAGGCAGGTGAAACAAAGGCAAGCATCAACTAGGCTTGTCAAGAAGACAAGGTTAAGGGCACTCTACCTGAATGCACCCAGCATTCGCAAGAAGGTAGATGACTTAAAAAGGCCCAAATAGGGGTAAATGGGTATGATCTAATTGCCATAACAGAAATAACAGGGTGACCAAGACTGGGAACTGAATATTCGAGGATATTCGACATTTAGGAAGGACAGGCAAAAAGGAAAAGGAGGTGGTGTTGCACTGATAATAAGGGATGGGATCAGTACATTAGTAAGGAAGGGTCTCAGATCAGAAGAAGAAAATGTGGAATCTGTTTGGGTGGAGCTAAGAAACAGCAAGGGGCAGTAAACATTGGTAGGAGTTGTTTATAGGCCACCAAACAGTCGTGGTAGTGTGGAGCATGGTATTAATCAGGAGATTAGAGAAGCATGTAGTATGGGTAATGCAGTTAACATGGGTAACTTCAATCTGCATATAGACCAGATAAACATAATGAGCACTAATGCTGTGGAGGACGAGTTTCTGGAGTTTGTTGGGGATGTCTTCTAGAGCAGTATGTTGAGGAACCGACTAGAGAACAGGCGATTTAGATCTAATATTATGGAATGAGAAAGGGATAATTAATAATCTTGTTGTAAAAGAACCTTTAGGGATGAGTGACCATAATATGATAGAATTTTACATTATGTTTGAAAGTGAAGTAGTTCAATCTGAAGTCAGGATGTTAAATTTGAACAAAGGAAATTATAAAGGTATGAAGGGCAAATTGGCTGAGATTGGTAAAATACATTAAAAGATATGACAGTACAAAGGCAATGGATAGTCTTTAAAGCAATATTACATTGTTTACAGCAACTGTACATTCCTTCAAGGCACAAAAAGTCCAAAAGTAAAGGCAGTCAACCGTGGCTAACAAAGGAATTAAAGGATTGTATAAGATTAAAAGAAAAGGCCTATAAAATTTCCAAAAATAGTAGTAAATCTGAGGATTGGGAGGATTTTAGAATACAGCAAAGGAGGACAAAGAAACTGATAAAGAAAGGGAGAATAGAATATGAATGTAAGCTAGCAAAATATATAAAAATGGACTGTAAAAGCTTCTGTAGGTACGTAAAAAGGAAATGTTTGGCTAAGTCAAATGTGGGTCCATTACAGGCAGAGTCAGGAGAATTTATAATGGGGAATAGAGAAATAGCAGAGAAGCTAAATGATTACTTTGTGTCTGTCTTCACTGAGGAAGATGCAAGAAATCTCCCAGAATTAGAGATCCAAGGGATTCGGGGGAATAAGGAATTGAAAGAAATTAGTATTAGTAAGAAGATTGTATTGGAGAAATTAATGGGGCTGAAGGTTGATAAGTCCCCAGGACCTGATATTCTACATTCCAGAGTGTTGAAAGAGGTAGCTATGGAGATAGTGGATACATTGGTGATCATCTTCCAAAATTCTATAGATTCTGGATGGTTCCTGCAGATTGGAAGGTCGCAAATGTCATTCCACTATTAAGAAGGGTGAGAGAAAACAAGGAATTACAGACCTGTTAGCATTAAATCAGTCGTTGGGAAATTGCTAGAATCTATTCTGAAGGATATGATAAATGGACACTGGGTAATAGTGATCTGATTGGACATAGTCAACATGGATTTATGAATGGGAAATCATATTTGACGAGCCTGTTGGAGTTTTGTAAGGATGTTACTAACAGAATTGATAAAGGGGACATGGTATACTTGGATTTTCAAAAGGCCTTTGATAAAGTCCCCCACAGGAGGTTCGTTAGCAAAATTAAAGCACATGGGATAGGAGGTAATGTACTGGCATAGACTAAGGATTGGTTAACAGGCAGAAAGCAGAGAGTAGGAATAAATGTGTCATTTTCACGTTGGCAGGCTGTGACTAGTGGGGTACTGCAGGGATCAGTGCTTGGGCCCCAGCTGTTCATTTGGATGTGGGGACCAAAGGTAGTATTTCCAATTTTGCAGATGACACAAAACTAGGTGGGAATGTGTGTTGTGAGGAAGATGCAAAGCGGCTTCAAGGAGATTTGGAAAGACTTAGTGAGTGGGCAAGTACATGGCAGATGGAATATAAAGTGGGAAAATTGAGGTTATCCACTTTGGTAGGAGGAACAGATGTGCAGAGTATTTCTAAAGGGTAAGAGATTAGAAGGTGTAGATGTACAAAGGGACCTGGGTGCCCTTTATCAATAAGTCACTGAAAGCCAACATGCAGGTGATGCATTTTGACAGAAGGGATAGGGAGAGGCAATATAGCCTTAATGGCACAGTTCTAAAGAGTGTGCATGGACAGAGGGACTTGGGGGTTAGGAACATAGGAGTAGGCCATCAAGCCTTCTCCACCATTCAATACAATCATGGCTGATCATCCACTTCAATGCCTTTTTCCCACACTATCCTCATATCCCCCCTTGTGTCATTTGTATTTAGAAATCTGTCAATCCCTGCTTTAAACATACTCAATGACCGAGCATCCACAGCCCGCTGGGGTAGAGAGTTCCAAAGATTCACAATCCTCTGAGTAAAGAGATTTCTCCTCATCTCTGTCCTAAGTGGCTTCATCGTAAATGGGATCTTGGGCTTCATAAATAGAGTATTGAGCACAAAAGCAGGGAAGTTATACTGAACCTTTATAAAGCTTCTGGCTAGGCCACAACTAGAGTATTGCGTCCACTTTAGGAACAATGTGAGGGTCCTTGAGAGGGTGCAGAGGAGATTTACCAAAATGGTTCTAGGGGTGAGGGAATTTAGCTACAAGGTTAGGGAAGATGGGGTTGTTCTTCTTGTAGCAAAGGAGGTTGAAGGAAGATTTCATAGAGGTGTACAAGATTCTGACAGGTTTAGATAAGGTAGACAAAGAAAAGCTGTTCCCATTAGCTGATGGTACAAGGACTAGGGAGCAGAGACTTAAAATTTGGGACAAGAGATATAGGGGGAATGTGATAGAACTTTTTAGTGCAGCATGTGGTAATGACCTGGAACTCGCCGTGTATGAGGGTGGTGGAAGCGGAAACGATCAATGACCTCAAAAGGAAATCGGATGGGCACTTGAGGGAAATAAACTTGCAGGGCTACAAGGATGAGGTGAGAGAATGGAACTGACTGGATTGCTCTACAGAGAGTTAGGATGGACTCAATGAGCTGAATGGCCTCATTCTGTGCCGTAATGACTCTGTGACTCTATGACTTAGTACATACGTATTTGAGCATTGACTCTCTGGAACTAATCTGGTGCATAGCAGTCGCAAGGGCTGTGGAAACCCATATGATATGCTTCGATTTGCAGAAGGCAATTGAGAATGTCCGTCATAAAAAGATACAACAGAAACTGAAAGCAGTGGGATTTGATTAAAACCTAGGTGTGGATAAGGAATTGGCTTGGGGAAGGAAGCATTGAGATGAATGGGATAGATGGGGTTGGATGGGTTGGAGTGGGTGGGGTGGGAGGAGGTAGAGTGGGGTTGTGTGGAGGGTCCCAGGGAATAGTCTTGGGCCAATTTACATTAATAACTAGGATTCAAGGAAAATGATCAAATTTGCACACAATTTAAGGAGTGATTGCAGTTAAATCAGGGAATCAGATTTAAATTTAAATTCAGTGACCTACTGAATGTGTTAGATGAAATATACGGGCAGATGGGGTTCCACTTCTGAGACACATCATGAGTATGACCAGGTTAACCTGTAACACAAAAAATGTCAAAGCCCGGAAGTGCATGCTGTTGTTGCATAACCTTGTCTCAGCCACTTGGAGGACTCACATTTTTGAAAATGTTGGTGTGTTCTTTTGTGCTGAAAAATAACTCTATTGTCACACTCACTGAAATTTCCAATTATGTTTCGGCAACTACAAATTCGGGATTGGTGAGTATTCCCATCCTTCAGAATTATTACCCAGCCATTTCCCATCTAATACTGTGTTTCCTTGACTTCAGCAAGAACTTGAGAAGAAGGAAAAGATGGCCATAATTGAACAGATACTGAATGAAGTGCTAGCCGGGGTGCGCACCCCACAGCGAGCCCAGTCTCCTGTCGAAGCTTCATTCATTGAAGAAGAGGTCTTCGAGAGGAAGAACCCCAATGTAAGCATTTGGTAACTCAGGAGATGAAAAAATTTCTGGGCTGTATTTTCAGGATGGAAGGGTTTAAGGTTCTTTAATAATAAATAAAAATAAAAAGTGCTGGAAATACTCAGCAGGTCTTTCAGCATCCGTGGAGAGAGAAGCAGAGTTAACGTTTCAGGTCAGTGAACCTTTCAACCGAACTGGCAAAGGTTAGAAATGTAATAGGTTTTAAGCAAATAAAGCAGGGTTGGGGCAAAAGATAACAAAACGAAAGGTGTTGATAGAACAGAAAGTCACAGAGAACAACTGACCAGAAGGTCACGGAGCAAAGGCAAACGGTATGTTACTGGTGTGCTGAAAGACAAAGCATTAGCGCAGAGAGGGTGTTAAGTGACCGAATGAACAGCCCTGGCCAAAAGCACAAACATGAAAACAAACAGTGGGTAGGCACATTGTTAAAAAAATGAATGATGAAACAAACTAAATTAAAAATTTTTAAAAAGGAAAAATAAAAATAAAAAAGGGGGGCCAGTCATGCTCTGAAGTTATTGAACTCAATGTTCAGTCCGGCAGGCTGTAGTGTGCCTAATCGGTAAATGAGATGCTGTTCTTCAAGCTTGCGTTGGTGTTCACTGGAACACTGCAGCAATCCCAGGACAGAGATGTGAGCAAGAGAGCTGGGGGGAGTGTTGAAATGGCAAGCAACCGGATGCTCGGGGTCATGTTTTCGGACCGGGCGAAGGTGTTCCCGCAAAGCAGTCACCCAATCTGTGTTTGGTTTTCCCAGTGGAGAGGAAACAGCATTGTGAGCAGCGAATAAGTATATTAAGTTGAAAGACATACAAGTAAATCGCTGCTTCACCAGAAAGGCGTGTTTGGGGTCTTGGATAGTGAGGAGAGAGGAGGTAAATGGGCAGGTATTACACCTCCTGTGATTGCATGGGAAGGTGCCATGGAAAGGGGACAAGGTGGTGGGGTAATGGAGGAGTGGAGCAGGGTGTCGCAGAGGGAACGATCCCTTCGGAATTCTGACAGGGAAGGGGAGGGGAAGATGTGTTTGGTAGTGGCATCATACTGAACGTGGTGGAAATGGCGGAGGATGATTCTTTGGATATGGAGGTGAGTGGGGTGGAAAATGAGGACAGGGGGAACCCTGTCGCGGTTCTAAGGGGAAGGGGTGAGGGTAGAGGTGTGGGAAATGGGTTGGACACGCTTGAGGGCCCTGTCAACCACAGTGGGGGGGAATCCTCAGTTGAGGAAAAAGGAAGTCATATCAGAAGCGCTGTTGTGGAAGGTTGCACCATCAGAGCAGATGCATCGGAGATGGAGAAACTGGGAGAATGAAATGGAGTCATTACAGGAGGCAGGGTGTGAAGAAGTGTAGTCGAGGTAGCTGTGGGAGTCAGTGGGCTTATAATGAATATTAGTAGACAGCCTATCCCCAGAGATGGAGACAGAGAAGTCAAGGAAAGGAAGGGAAGTGTCGAAGATGGATAATGTAAAGGTGAGAGAAGGGTGGAAATTAGAAGCAAAGTTGATAAATTTTCCAATTCGGGGCAGGAGCAAGAAACAGCACCGATACAGTCATCAATGTACCGGAAAAAGAGTTCGGGGAGGGGGCCTGAGTAAGACTGGAACAAGGACTGTTCGACATATCCCACAAAAAGACAGGCATAACTTGGACCCATGCGTGTACCCATAGCAACATCTTTTACTTGAAGGAAGTGAGTGGAGTTGAAGGAGAAGTTGTTCAATGTGAGAACAAGTTCAGCCAGGCGGAGGAGGGTAGTGGTGGATGGGGACTGGTTGGGCCTCTGTTCAAGGAAGAAGCGGAGAGCCCTCAAACCGTCCTGGTGAGGGATGGAGGTGTAGAGAGATTGGACGTCCATGATGAAGAGGAGGCGGGTAGGGCCAGGAAACTGGAAATTGTCAAAATGACGTAGGGCGTCAGAAGAGTTATGGATGTAGATGGGAAGAGACTGGACCAGGGGAGAAAAGATGGAGTCAGGATAGAAAGAAATAAGTTCAGTGGGGCAGGAACAGGCTGAAACGACGGGTCTGCTGGGACAGTCCTGTTAGTGGATTTTGGGAAGAAGGTAGAAGTGGGCTGTCCAGGGTTGTGGGACTATGAGTTTGGAAGCTGTAGAGGGAAGATCTCCGGAGGAGAAGAGGTCAGTGACAGTCCTGTGGACAGTAGCTTGATGTTTGGTGGTGGGGTCATAGTCCAGGGGGAGGTAGGAAGAAGTATCTGAGAGTTGACGCTGAGCCTCTGCAACGTAGAGGTCGGTACGCCGGACAACAACAGCACCACCCTTGTCAGCAGGTTTGATCACAATGTCGATGTTAGACCTGAGAGAATGGAGTGCAGCAAGTTCAGAGGGAGACAGGTTAGAGTGAGCAAGGAGGGCAGAGAAATTGAGACGGCTGATGTCTCACCGACACTTTTCAATGAAAAGATCAAGAGAGGGTAAGAGGCCAGAGGGAGGGGTCCAGGTAGAGAGAGAATGCTGAAGGCGGGTGAATGAATCTGCTGGTCGGGGGGAGGACTGCTGGTCAAAGAAGTGAGCCCGGAGGCGGAGGCGACAGAAGAAAAGCTCAACGTCATGCCGAGCATGAAATTCATTGAGGTGGGGGCGTAAGGGGATAAAACTGAGTCCTTTGCTGAGTACAGAACGTTCAGCATCAGAGAGGGGGAGGCCAGAGGGTATAGTGAATACACGGCAAGGGGTCAGATCAGAGGGGGGAAGTGAAGGGGAAGAAGGATCTGGAGGGGCATTAGTCCCCATCAACTGCTGGAGCTTACGTTCCTTAACAACAGAAAGGAAGAAAAAACGTTTTTTGTTAATACGTCAGATGAGACGGAGGATGAAATGAAACTGTAGAGTATTTAAGCTTCCTCACACAGCTACACAACAGAAGCTGCCCAGCCATAAGCACAGTATATTCTGATGCACAACTGGCAGTAAGTTAATACTCCCAATCAAATTTTGCATCCTCAATGAGACAGTGAACCTACAATAAAGACTAGTGCTGATGTAAGGTCATCGACCTGAAATGTTAACTCTGCTTTTCTCTGCACAGATGCTACCTGACCTGCTGAGTATTTCCAGCATTTTCTGTTTTTGTTCCACAGTAATAAATATGTTGTCAGGGACTGATATCACACCTTGCCTTCACATGGTATATTTCACTTAAAAACAAAAGCCCAGAGTGCTTTTATAAATCAAAATCGATGAATATATATTTCAAAGATGGCAGGAAAGATAGGAAGGTGTGAATAAAACAAGCAAAGGGTGGAAAATCCAGACCAAAGCATTTTCCAGAGCAGAATTGTTCTAGTCCTACTATTCCTCCAGATGGAATCTGCACAAAATGCTGTGTACCATAAAGACAATGTCCCTGATAGAAGGTATGTGTAAGAACATAAGAAATAGAAGCAGGAGTAGACCTTTCTACCCCTCAAGCCTGCCCCGCCATTCAATAAGATCATGGCTGATCTGCCCCAGACCTCAACTCCTCTTTCGTGCCAGCTCCTCATAGCTCTCAACTCCCCGACATTGGAGCCTAGGTGTTCTGCTGTGGCAGATGATAGATGAGCATTCTGGAGAGGCGCCGCAAGTAGTCGTTCCCATTTCTTCTCCAGGGGTTTCTGCTGATCTTCTCTCAAAGTTATGGTGGGCAGGGTGGAGGACTCCCGTTGAAATCCATGCCCCCGACCCTCTCACAGTAATAGCTTGCTGCCAACACTCGCAGTGGTTAGCACCGCAGCCTCACAGCTCCAGCGACCCGGTTTCAATTCTGGGTACTGCCTGTGTGGAGTTTGCAAGTTCTCCCTGTGTCTGCGTGGGTTTTCTCCGGGTGCTCCGGTTTCCTCCCACATGCCAAAAGACTTGCAGGTTGATAGGTAAATTGGCCATTATAAATTGCCCCTAGTATAGGTAGGTGGTAGGGAAATATAGGGACAGGTGGAGATGTTGTAGGAATATGGGATTAGTGTAGGATTAGTATAAATGGGTGGTTGATGGTCGGCACAGACTCGGTGGGCCGAAGGGCCTGTTTCAGTGCTGTATCTCTAAACTAAACTAAAACTCACTGTCTCGGCTCCCTTGGGGATTAGTGCCAAAGTCCGTGAGAAGGAGGAGGAGGGGATAAAGAAAGTAATATGTGAAGAAAATTCTTCCATTGAAAATTTCATTCTGATAATATTACTTTGGGGCGGTTGTTGGGGAATTCAGCTAACTAGAATTTCTGTGTAGCTGCACTACAGGTATGACATAGTGCAAAGCCTTAAGGAACTGTGGAAACAGTGCTTCATGCAAAGTAAAGATACACAAGAAGCAGGAAGTGGAAACCAACCTGGGGGTATGATCCTTTCTCCCCACACGGAGCCTTCCAAGGACAAGAAGTATTCCCCCACCAAGGGGTCTTTACAGCATTTGGAACATCTGGGGAATGCGAAATTATTTGATAAAGCCACACCGACCAAAAAATCTCTATCAGTTGACGAATCGGAGGAACATTCTAAGCACAGGCTCCGTTCCTCTGGCAAGGCGACTTCTCAACGTGTGGAACATCCAGAGCACGTGAAGCGCCATGATAGAGCCACACCAACCAACAAATCTCTATTAGCTGACGAATCAGAGGAGCATCCCAAACACAAGATGCGTTCCCAGGGCAAGGCCACTTCTCATCATGTGGAACATCCAGAGCATGTGAAGCGCCCTGATAGAGCCACACCAACCAACAAATCTCTATTCGCTGACGAATCAGAGGAGCATCCCAAACACAAGATGCGTTCCCAGGGCAAGGCCACTTCTCATCATGTGGAACATCCAGAGCAAGTGAAACCCCTTGATGAAGCCACCTCAACCAAGAAAGCTCTACCACCTGACAAATTGGAATCCCAATGGGACTTGTCCATCGCTTCTTTTAGACAGGTGCAATTATCTTTGTTGCTGCTATTTCTTGTAACTATGCAATAATTTTGATTTAAGTACAATGTAATATTACTTTCTATACATGGGTTAAGAAATTGATGACATGCATGTGTTTTTTTTTTATTTGTTCTGTGGATGTGGCCCTGTTTGCCCTGTTTGTCAGCATATAATGCAGGTCAGACCAGAAAGGTGGGGATGGGGCAGCTTCCTTTCCGTGAAGAACACTGGTGAACTAGTTAGGATTCTATGGTAATCCAGCAGCATTCATGGTCAGCATTTTATGCTGCCCACAAATTACAGAGGGTTGCTAGTCCAGTGTCATAACTACTAGGCTCCCTTACCCTCAATGTATCTTCCTCGGTCTTGTTTTCTGTACAATTTTATGTTTTTTGTCCTAGTTTTCACTCCTCATGCCCTGAAGATACTGACAGAATCACAGAATAATACAGTGCAGAAGAGGCCCTTCGGCCCATCGAGTCTGCACTGATGCATTAAAGACACCTGACCTGTCTACCTAATCCCATTTGCCAGCACTTGGCCCATAGCCTTGAATGTTATGACAAGCCAGGTGCTCATCCAGATACTTTTTAAAGGATGTGAGGCAACCTGCCTCTACCACCCTCCCAGGAAGTGCATTCCAGACCGTCACCACCCTCTGGCTAAAAACGTTCTTCCTCAAATCCCCCTTAAACCTCCTGCCCCTCACCTTAAACTTGTGACCGCTCGTAACTGACCCTTCAACTAAGGGAAACAGCTGCTCCCTATCCACCCTGTCCATGCCCCTCATAATCTTGTACACCTCGATCAGGTCACCCCTCAGTCTTCTTTGCTCCAGTGAAAACAACCCAAGCCGATCCAACTTCTCTTCATAGCTGAAATGTTCCATCCCAGGCAACATTCTGGTGAATCGCCTCTGCACCCCCTCCAGTGCAATAACATCCTTCCTATAATATGATGACCAGAATTGCACACGTACTCCAGCTGTGGCCTTACCAAAGTTCTATACAACTCCAACATGACCTCCCTGCTTTTGTAATCTATGCCTCAATTGATAAAGGCAAGTGTCCCAGATGCCTTTTTCACCACCCTATTAACCTGCCCTTCTGCCTTCAGAGATCTATGGACAAACACACCAATGTCCCTTTGTTCCTCGGAACTTGCCAGTGTCAGGCCATTCATTGAATACTTCCGTGTCAACATTACTCCTTCCAAAGTGTATCACCTCACACTTTTCAGGGTTAAATTCCATCTGCCACTTTTCTGCCCATTTGGCCATCCCGTCTATATCTTTCTGTAACCCAAGACACTCAACCTCACTGTTAACCACTCGACCAATCTTTGTGTCATCCGCGAACTTACTGATCCTACCCCCCGACATAGTCATCTATATCGTTTATACAAATGACAAACAATAGGGGACCCAGCACAGATCCCTGTGGTACGCCACTGGACACTGGCTTCCAGTCACTAAAACAGCCGTCTGTCATCACTCTGCCTCCTACAGCGAAGCCAATTTTGAATCCACCTTATCAAGTTACCTTGTATCCCATGTGCATTTGCTTTCTTGATAAGTCTCCCATGTGGGACCTTGTCAAAGGCTTTGCTGAAATCCATGTAAACTACATCAATTGCACTACCCTCATCTACACACCTGGTCACATGCTCAAAAAATTCAATCAAATTTGTTAGGCATGACCTCCCTCTGACAAAGCTATGCTGACTATTCCTAATCAAATTTTGTCTCTCCAAGTGGAAATAGATTCTCTCCTTCAGAATTTTCTCCAATAGTCTCTCTACCACTGACGTGAGACTCACTGGTCTGTAGTTCCTGGCTTATCTCTGCAACCTTTCTTAAATAGTGGGACCACATTAGCTGTTCTCCAGTCCTCTGGCACCTCCCCCGTGGCCAGAGAGGAATTAAAAATTTGGGTCAGAGCCCCTGCAATCTCCACCCTCGCCTCCTACAACATCCTGGGACACAAATCGTCTGGACCTGGAGATTTGTCCACTTTTAAGCCTTCCAAAACCTTGTCACTCCCTATGACAATTTGCTCAGGAACCTCACAGTCTCTCTCTCTCAGTTCCATATCTACATCCTCATTCTCTTGGGTGAAGACAGATGTGGAGTATTCGTTCAACACCCTACCAGTGTCCTCTGGCTCCACTCACAGATTTCCCCCTTGGCCCTTAATGGGTCCTACTCTTTCCCTGGTTATCCTCTTCCCATTGATATACTTATAGAATATCTTGGGATTTTCCCTACTTTTACCAGCCAGAGCTTTCTCATATCCCCTCTTTTCTCTCCTAATTGCTTTCTTAAGCTCCATCCTACACTTTCTGTACTCCACTAATGCTTCCGTTGATTTGCTCTCCTTGTATTTGCTAAAAGCCTCTCTTTTCCTTCTCATCGTACCCTGAATGTTTCTGGTCATCCATGGTTCTCTGGGCTTGTTGCTCCTACCTATTACCCTAGGGGGAACATGTTGGGCCTTTATCCTCCCCATTTCCTTTTTGAATGCCCCCCACTGCTCTTCTGTAGATTTCCCGACAAGTAACTCTTTCCAGTCTACCTTGGCCAGATCCTGCCTTATTTTACTAAAATTCACTCTCCCCCAATCCAAAACTTTTTTTTGCAACTTGTCTATTTCTTTCTCCATAAGAAGCTTAAATTGTGCCATGTTGTGGTCGCTATCACCAAAATACACCCCCACCAACATATCAACCACCTGTCCGGCTTCATTCCCCAGCATTAGGTCCAGCACTGCACCCTCCCTTTTTGGATCCTCTACATATTGAGCTAAAAAGTTCTCCTGTATACATTTTAAGAACTCCACTGATTGTTACTGAGACCATTCTTCCATATGTGAGCCTACGCACTCAAGGGTCAATGGTGCTTCAGGCCCCCTGCGCCCCAGCGAATGCACCCAAGTACTGGCGGCAGTGTGATAGGCACTAAAACCTGCGCAAGGCTTATTCGGCACATGAGAAAAATTAAAACCAATCACTGCTCCAGTCAGTCAGATCCTCTTTGGAATGGGCCACAATTTAAGAAAAACACCCTCACTCTACCCCATATGACTTGCTCCATGCCCATTATCCCTTAACCCCTCCTAATGCTGAACGGTAGCCTATGTCTGGCAGCTCTTGGCTGAAACTCCCAGCCCTCGTACCCCTCGTGAAATATGCAGTGCATGCGGAATAGCAAGAAACTGTTCAATTGAGCTGCCCTCATATTAACAGTATGGTCTGGTGCTTTGCAAGGTCTGTGTTGTTGGTCCCTGAACATTGATACTATTTGACGATTGAAAGTATGACAGTCAAGCCTGGCCCTTCCTCTTGTGTAGAATATGTTAATAAAGCTCTTTCATCAGAGACATACCGACAGTTAATTAGGACATGATTATACATGGGAGCTGTGCTTGGCTTATTTTTTTCATTGTTATGTGGTGTTCCCTTGTACTGAGCTCTGTCTGCAACAGCCTGATCTGATCCTGATGACATTGTTGTTGAGCTTTCAGGCTTTATCCTTTCCCAAAGTAGCAAAGTAACGCCTCTTTGCTATCCAGAATGGCCTCAAACCTGATGTCAGATCTGCCCTATGTAAAGAACATGGAAACTGCAGCCCCAAGGCAGATTTCACACCAAGTGGAAATATTTACAGGGCTCTGGGGCAGGCAATAGGACTGATTGGATAGTTCTTTCAAACTGCATCATGCACAGGCAGCTGAAAGGCAGGACGAGCAGAGTAGTAATCTCAGGATTGTTAGCGGTGCCACGTGCTAGTGAGGCTAGAAACAGGGAGCGAGTGCAGCTGAACACGTGGCTACAGAACTAGTGTAGGAGGGAGGGATTCAGATATGTGGATCATTGGGATACCTTCTGGGGAAGGTGGGACCTGTACAAGAAGGACGGGTTGCATCTGAACTGGAGGGGCACCAATATCCTGGGCGGGAGGTTTGCTAGAGCTCTTCGGGAGGGTTTAAACTAGTTTGGCAGGGGGATGGGAACCGGAGCCACGGATCAGTGGATGGGGTAGCTGTTGAACAGGCAGATACCGAGTGCAGAGAGTCTGTGAGGAAGGTTAGACAGTTGACAGGGCAAAGTTGCAGCCAGTATGATGGGTTGAAGTGTGTCTATTAAAACGCAAGAAGTGTCAGGAATAAAGGTGATGAACTTAGAGCATGGATCAGTACTTGGAGCTACGATGTTGTGGCCATTACGGAGACGTGGATATCACAGGGGCAGGAATGGATGTTGGATGTTCCGGGGTTTAGATGTTTCAAAAGGAATAGGGAGGGAGGTAAAAGAGGTGAGGGAGTGGCATTGTTAATCAGGGATAGAACAAAACAAAGAACAAAGAAAATTACAGCACAGGAACAGGCCCTTCGGCCCTCCAAGCCTGCGCCGATCCAGATCCTCTATCTAAACATGTCGCCTATTTTCTTAGGGTCTGTATCTCTTTGCTTCCTGCCCATTCATGTATCTGTCCAGATACATCTTAAAAGACGCTATCGTGCCCGCGTCTACCACCTCCGCTGGCAACGCGTTCCAGGCACCCACCACCCTCTGCGTAAAGAACTTTCCACGCATATCCCCCCTAAATTTTTCCCCTCTCACTTTGAACTCGTGACCCCTAGTAATTGAATCCCCCACTCTGGGAAAAAGCTTCTTGCTATCCACCCTGTCTATACCTCTCATGATTTTGTACACCTCAATCAGGTCCCCCCTCAACCTCCGTCTTTCTAATGAAAATAATCCTAATCTGCTCAACCTCTCTTCATAGCTAGCGCCCTCCATACCAGACAACATCCTGGTGAACCTCCTCTGCACCCTCTCCAAAGCATCTACATCATTTTGGTAATGTGGCGACCAGAACTGCACGCAGTATTCCAAATGTGGCCGAACCAAAGTCTTATACAACTGTAACATGACCTGCCAACCCTTGTACTCAATACCCCGTCCGATGAAGGAAAGCATGCCGCATGCCTTCTTGACCACTCTATTGACCTGCGTTGCCACCTTCAGGGAACAATGGACCTGAACACCCAAATCTCTCTGTACATCAATTTTCCCCAGGACTTTTCCATTTACTGTATAATTCACTCTTGAATTGGATCTTCCAAAATGCATCACCTCGCATTTGCCCTGATTGAACTCCATCTGCCATTTTTCTGCCCAACTCTCCAATCTATTTATATTCTGCTGTATTCTCTGACAGTCCCCTTCACTATCTGCTACTCCACCAATCTTAGTGTCGTCTGAAAACTTGCTAATCAGACCACCTATACTTTCCTCCAAACCATTTATGTATATCACAAACAACAGTGGTCCCAGCACGGATCCCTGCGGAACACCACTGGTCACACGTGTCCATTTTGAGAAACTCCCTTCCACTGCTACTCTCTGTCTCCTGTTGCCCAGCCAGTTCTTTATCCTGGACCCCATGCGACTTCACTTTCTCCATCAGCCTGCCATGGGGAACCTTATCAAACGCCTTACTGAAGTCCATGCATATGACATCTACAGCCCTCCCCTCATCAAACAACTTTGTCACTTCCTCAAAGAATTCTATTAAGTTGGTAAGACATGACCTTCTCTGCACAAAACCATGTTGCCTATCACTGATCAGCCCATTTTCTTCCAAATGGGAATAGATCCTATCCCTCAGTATCTTCTCCAGCAGCTTCCCTACCACTGACGTCAGGCTCACCGGTCTATAATTACCTGGATTTTCCCTGCTACCCTTCTTAAACAAGGGGACAACATTAGCAATTCTCCAGTCCTCCGGGACCACACCCGTGTTTAAGGATGCTGCAAAGATACCTGTTAAGGCCCCAGCTATTTCCCCTCTCGCTTCCCTCAGTAACCTGGGATAGATCCCATCCGGACCTGGGGACTTGTCCACCTTAATGCCTTTTAGAATACACAACACTTCCTCCCTCCTTATGCCGACTTGACCTAGAGTAATCAAACATCTGTCCCTAACCTCAACATCCGTCATGTCCCTCTCCTCGGTGAATACCGATGCAAAGTACTCATTTAGAATCTCACCCATTTTCCCTGACTCCACGCATAACTTTCCTCCTTTGTCCTTGAGTGGGCCAATCCTTTCTCTAGTTACCCTCTTGCTCCTTATATATGAATAAAAGTATATAGTATATATAGATAGTATCACAGCTGCAGAAAGGGAGGTCGTCGAGGAGGGTTTGTCTACTGAGTCATTATGGGTGGAAGTCAGAAACAGGAAAGGAGCAGTCACTTTGTTGGGAGTTTTCTAAAGACCCCCCAATAGCAACAGAGACACGGAGGAACAGATTGGGAGGCAGATTTTGGAAAGGTGCAGAAGTAACAGTGTTGTCATGGGTGACTTCAACTTCCCTAATATTGATTGGAACCTCCTTAGTGCAAATAGTTTGGATGGAGCAGTTTTTGTCAGGTGTGTCCAGGAAGGTTCTCTGACTCAATATGTAGATAGGCCGACGAGAGGGGAGACTATGTTGGACTTGGTGCTTGGCAACGAACCAGGCCAGGTGGCAGATCTCTCAGTGGGAGAGCATTTCGGCGATAGTGATCACAACTCCCTGACCTTTACTATCGTCATGGAGAGGGACAGGAGCAGACGGGATGGGAAAATATTTAATTGGGGGAGGGGGAATTACAATGCTATTAGGCAGGAACTGGGAGCATAAATTGGGAACAGATGTTCTCAGGGAAATGCACGACAGAAATGTGGAGGTTGTTTAGGGAGCACTTGCTGCGACTGCTGGATAGGTTTGTCTCGATGAGGCAGTGAAGGGATGGTAGGGTGAAGGAACCTTGGATGACAAGAGATGTGGAACAACTAGTCAAGAGGAAGAAGGAAGCTTACTTAAGGTTGAGGAAGCAAGGATCAGACAGGGCTCTAGAGGGTTACAAGGTAGCCAGGAAGGAAGTGAAGAATGGACTTAGGACAGCTAGAAGGGAACATGAAAAAGTCTCGGCAGGTAGGATTAAGGAAAATCCCAAGGCGTTCTACACTTATGTGAGGAACAAGAGGATGGCCAGAGTGAGGGTAGGGCCGATCAGGGATAGTGGAGGGAACTTGTGCCTGGAGTCGGAGGAGGTAGGGGAGGTCCTAAATGAATACTTTGCTTCAGTATTCACCAGTGAAAGGGACCTGGTCGTTTGTGGGGACAGCGTGGAACAGGCTGATATGCTCGAACAGGTTGAGGTTAAGAGGGAGGATGTGCTGTAAATTTTGAATGATATGAGGACAGATAAGTCCCCGGGGCCAGACGGGATATACCCAAGGATATTACGGGAAGCGAGGGAAGAGATTGCTACGCCTTTGACGATGATCTTTGCATCTTCACTGTCCACTGGAGTAGTACCGGATGATTGGAGGGTGGCAAATGTTGTTCCCTTGTTCAAGAAAGGGAATAGGGATAACCCTGGGAATTATAGACCAGTCAGTCTTATGTCGGTAGTGGGCAAATTATTGGAGAGGATTCTGAGAGACAGGATTTATGATTATTTGGAAAAGCATGGTTTGATTAGAGACAGTCAGCATGGCTTTGAGACGGGCAGGTCATTTCTCACAAACCTTATTGAATTCTTTGAAGATGTGACAAAACACATTGATGAAGTAAGAGCAGTGGATGTGGTGTATATGGATTTTAGCAAGGCGTTTGATAAGGTTCCCCATGGTAGGCTCATTGAGAAAGTAAGGAGGCATGGGATTCAGGGAAAGTTGGCTGTCTGGATACAAAATTGGCTGGCCCATAGAAGTCAGAGGGTGGTAGTGGATGGAAAGTATTCAGCATAGAGCTCGGTGACCAGTGGTGTTCCACAAGGATCTGTTCTGGGACCTCTGATCTTTGTGATTTTTATAAATGACTTGGATGAGGAAGTGGAAGGCTGGGTTAGCAAGTTTGCCGATGACACGAAGGTTGCTGGAGTTGTGGATAGTGTGGAAGGCTATTGTAGGTTGCAACGGGACATTGACAGGATGCAGAGCTGGGCTGAGAAGTGGCAGAGGGAGTTCAACCTGGAAAAGTGTGAAATGATTCATTTTGGAAGGTCGAATTTGAATGCGGAATACAGGCTTAAAGACAGGATTCTTGGTAGTGTGGAGGAACAGAGGGATCTTGGGGTCCATGTCCATCGATCGCTCAAAGTTGCCACCCAAGTTGATAGGGTTGTTAAGAAGGCGTATGGTGTGTTGGCTTTCATTAACAGGGGGATTGAGTTTAAGAGACGCGAGGTTATGCTGCAGCTCTATAAGGCCCTGGTTGGACCACACTTGGAATATTGTGTTCAGTTCTGGTCGCCTCATTATAGGAAGGATGTGGAAGCTTTAGAGAGGGTGCAGAGGAGATTTACCAGGATGCTGCCTGGACTGGAGGGCATGTCTACGAAGAAAGATTGAGGGAGCTAGGGCTTTTCTCATTGGAGCGAAGAAGGATGAGAAGTGACTTGATAGAGGGGTACAAGATGATGAGAGTCATAGATAGAGTGGATAGTCAGAGACTTTTTCCCAGGGTGGAAAGGGCTATCACCAGGGGGCATAATTTTAAGGTGATTGGAGGAAGGATTCAGGGAGATGTCAGAGGAAGGTTCTTTACACAGAGAGTGGTGGGTGCGTGGAATGCGCTGCCAGCGGTGGTAGTAGAAGCAGATACCTTAGGGGCATTTAAGCGACTCTTGGATAGGTACATGGATGATAGTAGAATGAAGGGTAGGTAGTTAGTTTGATCTTAGAGTAGGTTAAAGGTTCGGCACAACATCGTGGGCCGAAGGGCCTGTACTGTGCTGTACTGTTCACTGTTCTATGTTCTATGATGGGCTGAATGGTCTCCCCCTGCACTGTTTGATTCTATGACTCAAGATCAGGAGTGTTGTTCCAAGTTGTCCATGGTATAAAGGGCACCACATCTTTGCCATCGGTGTCACTGAAACTTCCCTCTGGTGTCTTTTGGCTGGTTCCTTTAACCAAACATGTTGCAAATTGCAAAGCTAAACAGCTCTGCTGATGGCCATGATTTGGAGTTTTCAGCCCACCTGTCCAGGTTAACCTGATGCTTTTTCCATTGCTGCTTGTACACACTGTCAATCAACATTAAGAAAGATCCCAAGCAGATTCACAAAGTGAGCAATGCAACTTTGAGTAAACCATACATATTCTACACAAGATTTACTCACATGCAGTTGCTTTAACGTTGTGTTCATATTTTGCTGAATAATAGTTTATGTGCACAGCTTATGGGTACAGTTTCCCTGTTCTTCAAATAGGACAGATTTGGCACAAAGTGGAACTAGCGCAGTTGTGCAAGCATAGAGTCATAGAGTTATAGCACAGAAACAGGCCCTTCGGCCCATCGTGTCCATGCCGGCCATCAAGTATTTATCTATTCTAATCCCATTTTCCAGCACTTGGCCCATAGCCTTGTATGCTATGGCATTTCAAGTGCTCATCTAAATATTTCTTAAATGTTGTGAGGGTTCCTGCCTCTACCACCCCTTAAGGTAATCTGTTCCAGATTCCAACTACCCTCTGGGTGAATACATTTTTCCTCAAATCCCCTCTAAACCTCCTGCCCCTTTCCTTAACTCTATGCCCCCTGGTTATTGACCCCTCCGCAAGGGAAAAAGTTTCTTCCTATCTACCCTATCTATGCCCCTCATAATTTTGTATACCACAATCAGGTCCCCCCCTTAGCCTTCTCTGCTCGAAGGAAAACAACCCCAGCCTATTCAGTCTCTCTTCATAGCTGAAAGCACTTGAATTGGAAGCTGTACATTAGAGAGGCAGAGACTGTTTTGTTTGAAGTTTATGATGAGAACCCCCCCCCCCCCCCCCCCCCCACCCCTGGTTGTCTAAAACATGTTCCTCCAACAGAATGTGCTAATGTTGCTGGAGAATGAGGAACAGAAGGAGAAGGCCCTGGAACAGCTCAACCTCAAAGCGCTGCAACTCTCCACAGTGCCAATCAGCATGCAAGAGGACACTTTCTACAAAGTGCTGTAAGTGGGACTCCTTGACCTCACATTCATTCTGTTTTTTTTAAAATGCTAAACTTTTGATGAAATGCATGCTAATCAAAGCAGTCAATGGAAGTTTCCCAATTTTGTCACCAGGTTAGCTGTAACATGTTCAGCTTGAAGTCAAATTGCCAAAATGTAGGTGGTTCCATGTTTTAGGTTAATGCCACACTTATTTAGGATGAGACTGCCCAACTTATTTCATATAGGACCCTTACCATCAAAATCAAATCATCGAATGATACAACACAGGAGGCCGTTCAGCCCATCGTGCCTGTGCCAGACCTTTGAAGGAGTTATCCATTTAGTCCCACTTCCCTGCCCTTTCCCCAGACCCCTGCAGATTTTTATCCTTAGTGTATTTATCTAATTCCCTTTTGAAAGCTACGATTGAATCTGCTTCCACACCCCCTTTCAGGCAGTGCCTTCCAGTGAAGGATTTATGACTTTAACCCCTTATAGGGACTAAACCAAATCAGGAGTACATCCCTATGAATCTTCTTTAATCAAATTCAAACCAGACAAATTCTCATAGACACTTATTTGGGTCCAAAGAATTGTACTAGCTTTCCCTCAAAGAAAGAAAACCAACAGAGAATATTACCATCTTTCGGATAGCCTATTTTAATAATTCTGGCTAAGTCATAAATATCCCAGATATTATAAGGGTCTGGGAAGTCTCTTCAATACATATCTCTCCATTTAAAGAGACATAGAGAGGGGGTTCTTTGTAGTTGTATACAGAATGCTACATGAGACAATTTATTAACTTTTATAGATTTATTAAAGAATGTCGCATGCAATAGACCTCTAAGTGAATAAGTATATCACAATATCAAATATTACTAAAAGATATAACACATAATCTTATTTTTAACATAGAATCCAAAAGTTTGACCTTGCTAATGTCACAGCAAAAATATCTTAGAATATCCAACAAAATTTAAAGTAAACTTTCACCTTAAATTCCTCGAGTAAGGCATGGGATGAGCAGTATTATTTGAGGAACTCAATACTTCTAAGCGTTTGCTTCAGAACCTTTCATGTTTGGCTGCGTTTGCTGACAATGCAACTACTAGGTGGTGAAGTACTTGTACTTACGCAAATGCAGGCTCTTCAACTGGAACATCAGTGTCTGTGACGTTCAGGCAGCTGCCAGGATTAAAGATGGCGCTGCTCAATTAATAACAGGAAATGCTTATGGCTAGATCGTTGAAGCAAACTAACCTTACATTAAGTTGGATGGAAGCCCAGTAATATGCTACTATGTAGTTATAGGATCAGTGACAACATTTTCCTTGGAGTACAGTTCTAGGTAGTGCTCCATCCAGCGGTCCATTTGCTTGCGTTGGTCAATGATCTGCCCTCAATGCAGCCCAGTCTCTGCCAATCATGGATGAGCTGGACGAATAGCCGACAAAATCGGAACTCAGTGATGCCATTGATTCTCCAGCCAGTGGAAAAGCCCCTGGAAAGGATGGCATTACCCCTGAAATAATCAAGAGTGCCAAGCCTGCTATACTCTCAGCACTCCATGAACTGCTTTGCCTGTGCTGGGACGAGGGAGCAGTACCACAGGACATGCGCAATGCCAATATCATCACCCCCTATAAGAACAATGGTGACTGCGGTGACTGCAGCAACTACCGTGGAATCTCCCTGATCAGCATAGTGGGGAAAGTCTTCGCTCGAGTTGTTTTAAACAGACTCCAGAAGCTGGCTGAGCGTGTCTACCCTGAGGCACAGTGCGGTTTTCGAGCAGAGAGATCCACCATTGACATGCTGTTCTCCCTTCGCCAGCTACAGGTGAAATGCCGCGAACAACAGATGCCCCTCTACGTTGCTTTCATTGATCTCACCAAAGCCTTTGACCTCGTCAGCAGACGTGCTGTCTTCAGACTACCAGAAAAGATCGGATGTCCACCACAGCTACTAAGTATCATCACCTCATTCCATGACAATATGAAAGGCACAATTCAGCATAGCGACGCCTCATCAGACCCCTTTCCTATCCTGAGTGGCGTGAAACAGGGCTGTGTTCTCGCACCTACACTGTTAGGAATCATCTTCTCACTGGTGCTGTCACATGCATTCAAGTCTTCAGAAGAAGGAATTTTCCTCCACATAAGATCAGATGGCAGGTTGTTCAACCTTGCCCGTCTAAGAGCAAAGACCAAAGTACAGAAAGTCCTAATCAGGGAACTCCTCTTTGCTGATGATGCTGCATTAACATCCCACACAGAAGAGTGTTTGCAGAGACTCATCAACAGGATTGCGACTGCCTGCAACAAATTTGGCCTAACCATCAGCCTCAAGAAAACGAACGTCATGGGACAGAACGTCAGAAATGCTCCATCCATCAAAATCGGCAACCACGCTCTGGAAGTGGTTCAAGAGTTCACCTACCGTTGGCTCAACTATCATCAGTAACCTGTCTCTCGATGCAGAAATCAACAAGCGCATGGGAAAGACGTCTGCTGCTATGTCCAGATTGGCCAAGAGGGTGTTGGAAAATGGCGCACTGACATGGAACACAAAAGTCCGAGTGTTTCAACCCTGTGTCCTCAGTACCTTGCTCTACGGCAGCGAGGCCTGGACAATGTATGTCAGCCAAGAGCAACGTCTCAACTCATTCCATCATCGCTGCCTCCGGAGAATCCTTGGCATCAGGTGGCAGGACCGTATCTCCAACGCAGAAGTCCTCAAGGCGGCCAATATCCCCAGCATATACACCCGACTGAGCCAGCGGTACTTGAGATGGCTTGGCCATGTGAGCTGCATGGAAGATGGCAGGATCCCCAAGGACGCATTGTACAGCGAGCTTGTCACTGCATCAGACCCACCGGCCGTCCATGTCTCCGCTTTAATGACGTCTGTAAATGCAACATGAAGTCCTGTGACATTGATCACAAGTCATGGGAGTCAGTTGTCAGTGATCGCCAGAGCTGGTGGACAGCCATAAAGGTGGGGCTAAAGGGTCGAAGAGACTTAGCAGTTGGCAGGAAAAAAGACAGAAGTGTAAGGAGAGAGCCAACTGTGTAACAGCCCCGACGACCAATTTTATCTGCAGCACCTGTGGAAGAGTCTGTCACTCTAGAATTGGCCTTTATAGCCACTCCAGGCGCTGCTCCACAAACCACTGACCATCTCCAGGTGCTTACCCCGATCGCTGGAAAGGAAATAGGGCAGAGTATAAAATGTGCTGCCAACTCGTTATTGTGATTCGTTTATATGACTGACCAGGACTGGTTTCACCCAAACGCGGCTACTAGCTCCCACCCCACTGGTCGCTGTCCCCTCTCGGCAACTCGATTTCTCCCCCTCCGGCCACTTCCCCCCCCCCCACCCCCCCACCAGCTGCTCGCTCCAGACCTCGCTGCTCCCCCCCACTTCCCTGGCCATTGTTCGCCACTCGCGCCACCCCGCTCTCCAGTTGGCCCCTCTCTCCCACCTTCCCCACCCCTCCCACCCCCCGCAAGCTGCTAGCTCTGGTCCGCACCGCTTCCCTCCTCTCAGCCACTCACTCCAACGTTTGATCAGTCTCAATGCACCGCCCAAAGAAGCAAGGTGGGTCACAAGGGGTGACGTAGGAGCGAGTGGCCAAGAGGAGGGAAGCGGTGCAGCCTAGAGCTAGTGGCTGGAGGGGAAGCGGGGAGCGAGTGGCTGGAGAGTGGGGTGGCGCGAAGCGAGGTACAATCGGCCAGGGGAGTTGGGGGAGAAGAGGAGAGCAAGGTCTGGAGCAAGCAGCTGAGGGGAGGGAGCGTCGAGGCCTGGAGCAAGTTGCCGAGGGGGGAGAGCTCCAGCCTCAAAGTCTCCCATTCAGCCACTTCCTCCAGCCGAGTTGGGGGCTGGGTTCCCGATGATCCTTTATCGCGCATGTACAATGAACCAGGCGCAATTACGCGATGATATTAGCTTTGTGCGATGATGTCACCCCGCACATGTGCCACTTAGTCCTGGCAAGATGTAGCTGCGCATGTGCGCAGCTTGGTACACTCTGATGATATCAGCGGGCCACTGCATTGTCAGGAATCACTTTGTTCATGTTTATTCTATTTCTAAGGTGTCAAATGACCTCTTTGCATTTAGCTGGAACCTTTCTGTGTGTTTTTCTTGCTTTCAAATCCATATTTGGTAGTATCATTAACTCATACTCCACTTAATGTTTTACTGGAAATCCCCTGTTTTTTGCAGTTGCGAACATTTTTCTGGTCAAAATGTTTATAACTATGTTTACTTAACCTTTCTTGCTCCTGTTAGTATATTCCATTTATTGTTAATTGCCCTTTCCATGGCACCCCAAAGCAACCTCTGGAGCCGACCTGTCTGCACAAAACAATTGAGTTTGTTGCTACCTCTTACTGACAGGATATTTCAGGCAGTTAAGTGGACAGCAGTGGGCCTTCCACAGGATCAAGGACCCCAGCTACGGAAGTCCCGCTTTCTGAGAGCTGCCGGCCAATCAGAGCAACTAACCAAGTCCCAGGAGTGGCGCTGGCCCCAGGCCACAGATAGGTCAGGGCAGGAAAGGTCTCGCAGGGTGAGGTCATTGGGGAAGGATGTGTACAGGGGTCGGCAGCAAGGGCAAGGGGGTGGCTCTCAGTGGGCCCCCTTCTTCATGTCAGGTCCCTCTTTTAGGCACTAAGTGCCTTTTAATGAGGCCCATTCACCCGCCCAGAGCTGGCAAGCAATGTGCATGGGTTTGCTTGGCATGCTCCCCATGTGGTGACAGACCCTCCTGCTGCTGAGCTAATTGTGGTGGTGGTGGGATGTGGCCATTAATTGAGCATTATTGCCTGCTTAATGGCCTCAATTGGTGGTGGGGTGGGAAGGCCATTCACAGGCCCTCGCATCCTGAACCTTATTTTGGTGGAGGCGGGAAGGTGGTGGGGCTCCCCCCGTCCCATCCCACCACCATCCCACCCAATTACATGCTCGACCCGTCACCAAACCCACCACGGGAGAAAGAATAAAATTCACCCCATATAAACCCCTCGAGTCTGTTCTATCATTCAATTAGATCGTGGTTAATCTGTACCTCAACTCCATTTTACTCACCTTGCTTATATCCCTGATACCCTCACCCAGCAAAAATCTATCAACCTTAGTTTTGATGGCTCCAACTGACCCCAGCACCCACAGCATTTTGGTGGAGAGAGTTCCAGATTTCAACTACCCTTTATGAGAAAAAATGCTTCCTGAATTCACAGCCCAGCTCTAATTTTGATGTTATGCCCACTCGTTATTGCCCTCATCGGAGGAAATAGTTTCTTTGTTTCTGCACTATCAGATCCTTTTATCATCTTAAATACTTTGATCACCCCTCAACTTTCTAAACTCAATGCAATACAAACCAAGTTAATGCAAACTGTCTTTACAATTTAACCCTCTAAACCCAGTATCATTCTGACCAGTCTGCACTGCAAGCACTCCAAGACTAATATATCCTTTCAGATGTGCCATGTGCAGAACTGAATGGAGTTCTCTAAATGGTTTTGACCAGAGCTCCATACAACTGACGCAATTCTCGCTCACTGAACACAGTAGTGTTAATATTGAAGTGCTCATGTACATGTATAGCATGTGTAGCAGATGTATTGTTTGGTTGCACTCTTATGCAAATAAACTGCTTCTCCATATTTCTTTTGCTACAGTTATCAGCTTTGGCAAGAAGCAATGGATAGTCTTGTTAGTTATTCGATGCAGCTCAGGGAAATAATGGGTCTGCCTGAAAAGGAGACTGAAGGCAGTCTTATTGCGGAAGAAGCCGGTAAGTTACAGGGAAAAGCTTCTTTACTGTGGATTCAATGATTTGTTAACGCACGCATTTCAGGTAAAATCATTCCAGGTGTCTTTTCTGGTGTAACATGCAATAACATTCATTGTCATTCTGCATTCTCTGCAAGCTGTAGGGATGTAGTGTAGTGCAGCAGTTCTCAAACTTGGGTCTGTGGACCCATTAGGGGTCTGTAGAGATTTCCAGGGGGTCCGTGAAATGGCAGCATGCTGTCATTACGGCACAGAAGGAGGTCATTTGGCCCATTGAGTCCATGCCGGCTCTCTGTAGAACAATCCAGTCAGTCCCATTCTCCTGCCCAATCCTGTAGCTCTGCAAGTTTATTTCCCTCAAGTGTCTTTCCAATTTCCTTTTAAAATTCAAGTCTGCTTCCACACTCTTGTAGGCAGCACGTTCCATATCATCACCCCTCACTGTGTAAAAAAAAAAGTTGTTCTTCACATCACCTGCATCTCTTGCCCAAAACCTTTAAGCTGTATTCCCTAGCCCTTGTTGCATCAGCAAATTGGAACAGCTTTCCTTTGTCTACCTTATCTAAACCTGTCATAATCTTGAACACCTCTATCAAATCTCCCCTCAATCTCCTTTGCTCCAAGGAGAACAACCCCAGCTTCGCCAACCTAACCTTGTAATGAAATTCCCTCAACCCTGGAACCATTCTGGTAAATCTCCTCTGCACCCTCTCAAGACCCTCACATCCTTCCTAAAGTATGGTGACCAGAACTGGTTGCAACACTCTAGTTGTGGCCTAATCAGAGCTTTATAAAGATTCAGCATAACTTCCCTGCTTTTGTACTCAATACCTCAATTTATGAAGCCCAAGATCCCATATGCTTTGCTAACTGCTCTCTCAATATGTCCTGCCACTTTCAAAGATCAATGCTCTTGAGCCCCCAGGTCCCTCTGTTCCTGTACATCCTTTATACTTAATGGTCTGTATTAACATCACTATCCCTTTTGCCAAAATGCATCACCCTACACTTCTCTGTATTAAATTCCATCTGCCACTTGTCTGCCCATTCTGCTAGCCTATCCATGTCCTGTTGCAGTCGATTAGCATCATCCTCACTGTCTACTACACCTCCAAGTTTGGTATAATTAGCCAATTTTGAAATTTTACTCTGTATTCCAACATCCAAGTCATTTATATATATCGAAAAAGCAGTGGCCCTAGCACTGACCCTTGGAGAATACCACTGTCTACTATCGTCCAGTCTGAAAAACAGCTATTTACCACGACTCTCTGTTTTCTGTCCTTAAACCAATGTTTTTACCAATTTGACACTGACCCTCCTATTCCATGAGCCTCAATTTTGTTAACTCAATCCTTTCCAAGTACTTGTTAACTTGTTCCCTAATTATTGTTTCTAAAATCTTACCCACCACTGATGTTAAACTGACTGGCCTTTAGTTACTAGGAAAGTCCTTACACCCTTCCTTGAATAAGTGTGTCACATTTGCCAATGATGTGAAAGTGCTTACTGAGCAGGCCAGCCTTATGAATGGGTGACCGCCCAGGTTGCTATAATCAAGAGTGAGTGATTGAGCCAGTGGTGGGCTTGGTGCAAGCCAGGAGGTTGGAGCGGAGTGCGGCCGCCACAGGTACAGCACAGAGTGGGATGGCTGTCTCACCTACGTGGGGAGCACATCTGGAGGAGCGCTGAGAAGGACAAGTAGATCGACAGGTAGACTCGCAGTTACCAGGGTGCCAAGTGAATTCAGCCTTGCTCAAGAGAGGGCGTTTAAAAAAATATTTACGGACCACATTATTAAGCTCAAAGAAAGACTGGCAATATACAAGTTTGCCCAGGGTGCCATTTTCCCTCATTTAGATGGGTGGTCCATGGTTACTAATCCATTTGAAAAGGACTCCTCATTCAAAAATGTGTGAGAACCATTGGCCTAGTGCCATGGAATCTGGGGAAATCACATTAAACATTGGCCTGACGTTGTCTATTGGCAGTGACAAACATATACTCCTCCCACTGCTGTGTGACCTGAAGCTAAACATTCTTTATGGCTTGTGTCTTTTATTGTCCCAAGTTTGGGCACAATTTCTCGGCTGTCAACAAGAGTAGATTTGATGTGTCAGACCTCAGAGTATCAAGCATTCTGTTAATTTATCCTGCACACCTGGTTTTACAGGTTTCCAAGGAGATCAAAAGGTGTGGATCTTTGGAATTCTCTATCCCCAGGAACTGTGGATGCTTAGTCATTGAATATATTAAACGCAGAGATCGAATGATTTTTGGATACTAAGGGAATGAAGGGATTTGGAGATAGTGCAGGAAGGTAGAGTTGAGGTAGAAGATCAGCCATAGTTGTATTAAATGTCGGAGCAGGTTGAAGGGCCAAATAGCCCATGTTCTTATTAAAGTGTTGGCTGCAGACAATAAACTTTCAGAAAGTATCATGACAGCCTGTCCTTTCAGCACAAGCTCACCAAAGGTAAGCTGTTTAGATCATATCAGCTGACATTCGATAGGTTGTGGGAAATGGTCTGAATAGGCAGTTCCTGAGAAACAAAATCTTGCATTTATATAGCACCTTTAACATAGTTAAATATCCCAAGGCACTTCACAGGAACATTATCAGACAAAAATTGATACCAAGCCACATAGCAGATATTAAGACAAGTGACTAAAAGCTTGACCAAAGAGGTAGGTTTTAAAGAGTGTCTTAAAGGAGGAGAGAGAGGCAGAAAGACAAAGAGGTTTATGTTGGGAATTCTAGAGCTTAGAACCTGGATGGCTGAAGGCATGGCCGCCAGTGGTGGGGCAAAGGAAATCGGGATTCTCAAGAGGTAAGTATTGAAAGAACACAGAGATCTTGAAGATTTGTATGGCTGGAGGGGATTACAAAGATTGTGAGGCCATGGATGAGAATTTTGAAATTGAATTGTTGTTGGACCAGGAGCCAATGTAGGTCAGCGAGCACAGGGGTGATGGTTGAACTGGGCATGGTTCATGTTAGATATGGCAGCAAAGTTTTGGATAAACTCAAGTTTGTGGAGGGTGAAAAGATGGGAGGCTGGCCAGGAGAGCCTTGGAATATTCATGAAAGGTGTTATATAATTGCAAGTTTTGTAAGTATTCTTCATTCTTCAAATAAAACGTATTTTTCCTCACACCATAATCCGACTCACCTATCCCCCACAGAGCTGCAAGTGTGTAGTTTCTTGAGGGAGGGAGGTTGTGTTAAGTGTTTAGCAAGAGTCAGTTTAGCTTCAGCTGAAAACAAACTGGTGAGTAAAACAGATCCTGGCAAGTGATGCAATGTGAGAGGAGAGGGCCACCAGCACTGCCTATCAGCAACTTCAGCACAGCATGATATGTGTATGATCAGTGTCTGCTTCCCCAGAAAATTTCTTTATCACATCATGATCTGAGAGAGAAGGTAGTTTTGTTTTGGAACTCCGTAAAAGCTTAAAAACACTTTGTCCAATGTTATTCTGCACCTGTGTTGCCCATTGAATGCTGTATGTACAAACATGTGGGTCAGAATCTGCAGTGTTGCGGCATTAGTTCACTCAAGGCCATTAGGTTTTTTTATTATTGAGAAACTTAGGTGAAAGTCCAAGGCCCATAGCTCAGGATTTACCACCTATCGAAAAGAAAGAGAAACGGTGCGATCAATGAATAAATGCAGGATAGGTGATGCCACACTTGCTATTTTCTTGGAGAAAGTACTGAATGGTATACTTCATTATGGAAGGAGACAAATTGGAGGAAGTGGCATCTCCTAGACATGGCATCTTATCTCTGCACAGTTAGCTCACAGGAGCAGGCCTGGGAGCCAGTCCCTAATCATTTGAGCAGCAGTCAATGTGTGGGCCTGAATTAGGAGGAAGGCACAACTGGCTCTGGTTTCCTTGGGTTTAAGGGCATGAACAATGTTAACAAGGAAATAATGATGGCCACATACCTGTTAATTATTTCATCAATTGGGTTCTAGTATTTAGAACAGCGTTTTATAGGTTTTTCCACATTAATCCAGTTTGGTTTAAAAACAATTGCCCCCTGTCTATTCTGGGTAAGTTAATAATGGTGCAAAAGGGTTATTCCTCACAAGAGGAAATCTTTGGGCAGGTTGGATAAATCGAACTTGATATTAAGAACATAAACTGTGAAGGAAGAAAAAGTCATTAAGTCCATCAGTCGTACTGCTTGCACAGCCTGTGTACGCTTTACCCTATCATGGATTTTACCCACCCATTTAATCCCCTCCACAGCCCATGTATACTCTACCCTATCATGGATATGCAGCAATTTATTTTCCTATAAGAACGGTTCTTTCAAGCATTCTTCAAACAAAGTTTTAAAGTTTGCATTCACTATTACATCTTGACATGCTCTCAGTGGTATTTTTAGTTCGAGATACAGCACTGAAACAGGCCCTTCAGCCCACCGAGGCTGTGCCGACCAACAACCACCCATTTATACTAACCCATATTCCCTACCACCTACCTACACTAGGGGCAATTTACAATGGCTAATTTACCTACCAACCTGCAAGTCTTTGGCTGTGGGAGGAAACCAGAGCACCCGGCGAAAACCCACGCGGTCACAGGGAGAACTTGCAAACTCCGCACAGGCAGCACCCAGAATCGAACCCGGGTCCCTGGAGCTGTGAGGCTGCGGTGCTAACCACTGTGCCGCCCTGTGGGTATTTGTGGGTTTCCGCTGATTAGTACCTTAAAATACTCAATCCTGATCCTAATCACATGATTATTAGCTCTTTTTTATAAGGGTATTGAATTTTTGCCAGTTGTCTGATCCACTTTCCGAAAATCCTGTTTACTGGCGGACAAATGGAATAACCTGCATACATCTACAATATCCGTTTCTCTCAGCTTCTTAAAAATATGGAGCATATTTTCTCTTCATAATTTAGAGCACTGAGTCCTGGAATTATTTCTGTCACATATCTCTGAACTCACTCCAGTGCATCACCATCCCCTTGAAGGTAGGATGCCTAGAACCGCACACTAGTTCCACATACAATAACTTTGCTGCTGATACCAAGCTAAGTGGCTAAGGAACAAGGTAGCATTCACAGAGAATCAAACCAGTCTAGATAAATGTTGGATTATCCGCACATACAGGAGGAAATAGTCCAGTTTTGTGACCAGCTAGTGTAAAATCAGGGCCAGGCAAGTCTAGACCCACAAAGGACACAGTCAAGCCCTTAAAGGGGCAATATCACTAATATTAACTAAATATCAAATTGAGAAATTTGGGCGAGTGAGGGGGACAGGGGAGAGGAAACCAGAACAAAAATTCCATGAGGTGTTCATGGGTCATGGAAAGTACTCAAGGAGTGGTAGACACGTAGGAAAGAGTATCCATTAGCTAAAGTAGAAGAAGAAAGAGATTTGGTTGTAATGTTTACTTTCTCTGTGAATTGTGCACTAATCAGAGTGAGGGATGTTGGGGCTGAGAATGGAACACTTTACACTTCAGGCATCCAGTGTCAGCAGCAGTCACTGAGGTAAAGCTCCAACTATGCTGTGCCTTAGACCCAGCCTCGGAGGAAAGACCCCTTAGTGTAACAATTTCCCATTTTCTAAAATTGACCAAATTCATTGAACATATCTTGTATATGGGAAGCCAATTAAGAGATTGCAAAGAAACTTAATTTTATGTCATTCATTTGAGGAATAAATCATTGGTGAAGCCAGTTTGTCGAATTACACAGTTTTAGCAACTTGCCTTCAAAGAGGCATGCATTGCCAATGGGTCCAGAGAAAAGCATCTAAAGTGATTGCAGAACCGAGAGTTCTGGGGTATAAGGACTGACTGACAGAGGTGACCTTGTTTCAAATAGAAAAAAATACAATTGTTAACGAGGGGCATTATCCTGTTAGATAAAATTCTGTGAGATGTGGACGTAAACTATTTAACATCGACCCAATACACGAGAGAGGAGAACAGCATTAACAAGGTTAAACAAGATTAGAGAAAATCTTTTTCCCCACTGTGCAGTGAGGATCCAAAGCTTCATGGAACAAGGACTTCCTGTCCTACTGCCATGTTTGAAAGGAAACTATCAGGTTTGAATAATGGTGATATTAAGTATGGATAAATAATATTGGGGGGTGGGATGGGGGTGGGTTAGGGAGACATTCACAACTTTCCCTGGGTGATTTAATAAGTGAGGTTTTAGGCCCCTAGTGGGGCAGATTGTACATGTTCTGTGCTACATGGCTCAAATGACTTACCTTCCTTTCCACGATTTGCTGCATTAAAAAAAAATTCTTAGCATTTTCCCAATTACTGCATACCTGATCAAACTATGTAATCTCTGCTTTTCCATTATCCTTTCACTAATTCACTATAACCCAGCTGCATCTAGTGTTGAGACAGACGATGGTACTTCTAAAACAGTTGGTAAGTGGAAACAAGAACAAAGGTAGGAGGTTGTAGAAATATCAGAATGTCTTAAGTTAGTATAGGCAAGTATTAAGATTAAAGTAGGAGTCTGCTGGAGTAGATGGATGGAATCTGCTCTCAATCAACTTCGATTACAAAAGGAATTCAACAACAGTATCAAAGAACCAGAATCATACCAGCAAATAAAGCTACAACAGTGAATTGTCATGGACCGTCTCAGAGAGTGCTATCAAGAGTACACAGTATTTACAGCATAGAAACAGGCCATTCAGCCCAGCAGGTCCATGCCAGTGTTTATCGTCCACTTGAGCCTCCTCCCACCCTTCTTCATCTAACCGCATCAGCTTTCCCCATCGTGTTTATTTAGCTTTCCTTTAAATGCATCTATGCTATTTGCCTCAACTGCTCATTGTGATAGCGAGTTTCATATTTTAACCATTCTCTGAGCAAAGAAGTTACTCCTGAAATCCCTATTGGAATTTATTGGTGGCTATCTTATACTTATGACACTCTAATTCTTGTCTTGCTTACAAGTGGGGAGGTGGTAGCACAGTGGTATTGTCACTGGACTAGTGACCCAGAGACTCAGGGTATTGCTCTGGGGACATGGGTTCAAATCCCACCACAGCAGAAGGTGGAGTGTGAATTCAGTTCAAAGCAAGTCTAATGATGGCCATGAAACCATTGTCGATTGCTGTAAAAACCCATCCGGTTCACTGATGTCCTTTAGGGAAGGAAATCTGCTGTCCTTACCTGGTCTGGCCAACATGTGACTCCAGACCCACAGCAATGTGGTTAACTCTTACATGCCCTCTGAAATGGCCTAGCAAGCACTCAGTTTTACCTAACCGCTGCGAAGTCAATAAAAAAGGAATGAAACCAGACGGACCACCCGGCATCGACCTAGGCACCGAAAACGACAACAGCAAACCCAGCTCTGTCGACCCTGCAAAGTCCTCCTTACTAACATCTGGGGGCTTGTGTCAAAGTTGGGAGAGCTGTCCCACAGACTAGTCAAGCAATAGCCTGACATAGTCATACTCACCGAATCATACCTTACAGACAATGTCCCAGACACTTCCATCTCCATCCCGGGTATGTCCTGTCCCACCAGCAGGACAGACCCAGCAGAGGTGGTAGCACAGTGGTATACAGTCAGGAGGGAGTTGCACTTGGAGTCCTCACTGAGGATGGCAAGGGCACAGAATGTATTCTGGATGAGGGACTTCAATGTCCATCACCAAGAATGGCTCGGTAGCACCACTACTGGCCGAGTCCTAAAGGACATAGCTGCTAGACTGGGTAAGCGGCAGGTGGTGAGGGAAAAACATGTTTGACCTCGTCCTCACCAATCTGCCTGCCACAGATGCATCTGTCCATGACAGTATTGGTAGGGGTGACCACCGCACAGTCCTTATTTAGGCGAAGTCCCGCCTTCACATTGAGGATACCCTCCATCGTGTTGTGTGGCACTACCACTGTGCTAAATGGGATAGATTCAGAACAGATCTAGCAATGCAAAACTGGGCATCTATGAGCCATCAGCAGCAGCAGAATTGTACTCAACTACAATCTGTAACCTCATGGCCTGGCATATCCCCCACTCTACCATTACCATCAAGCCAGGAGACCAACCCTGGTTCAATGAAAAGTGCAGGAGAGCATGCCAGGAGCAGCACCAGGCATACCACAAAATGAGGTGTCAATCTGGTGAAGCTACAACACAGGACTACTTGCATGCTAAACTGGGATATTTGTGGAGCCGCCTCCTCCAGTCAGTTGTTTAACTGTCCACCACCATTCACGACTGGATGTGACAGGACTGCAGAGCTTAGATCTGATTTGTTGGTTATGGGATTGCTTAGCTCTGTCTATTGCATGCTGCTTCCGCAGCCCCATCCTCAATGATGGGGGAGCCCAGCACATCAGCGCGAAAAATAAGGCTGAAGCATTTGCAACAATCTTCAGCCAGAAGTGCCGAGTTGATGATCCATCTCGGCCTCCTCCTGAAGTCCCCAGCAGCACAGATGCCAGACTTCAGCCAATTCAATTCACTCTGCATGATGTCAAGAAAAGAACTGAAGGCACTGGATACTGCAAAGGTTATGGGCCCTGACAATATTCTGGCAATAGTACTGAAGACCTGTGCTCCAGAACTTGCCACGCTCCTCGCCAAGCTGTTCCAGTACAGCTACAACACTGGCATCTACCTGGCAATGTGGAAAATTGCCCAGGTATGTCCGGTCCACAAAAAGCAGGACAAGTCCAACCTGACCAATTACCACTCCATCAATCTACTCTCAATCATCAGTAAAGTGATGGAAGGTGTCATCAACAGTGCCATCAAGCAGCACTTGCTTCGCAATAACCTGCTCAGTGATGCTCAGTTTGGGTTCCGCCAGGGCCACTTAGCTCCTGACCTCATTACAGCCTTGGCTCAAACATGGACAAAAGAGCTAACTCCAGAGGTGAGGTGAGAGTGACTGCCCTTGTCATAAAGGCAGCATTTGACCGAGTATGGCATCAAGGAGCCCTCGCAAAACTGGAGTCAATGGGAATCAGGGGGAAAACTCTCCGCTGGTTGGAGTCATACCTAGCACAAAGGAAGATGGTTGTGGTTGTTGGAGGTCAATCATCTGAGCTCCAGGACATCACTGCAGGAGTTCCTCAGGGTAGTGTCCTAGGCCCAACCATCTTCAGCTACTTCATCAGTGACCTTTCTTCAATCATAAGGTCAGAAGTGGGGATGTTCGCTGATGTATGTGCCAGGTATGTAGACAATGGCTTCAATCTTCCCAATATTTAATTGCAGGAAATTTCTGCTCACCCAGGAGAAGCAGTTTTGATAATTTAGCACAGTGGAGGAGTTGAGAGAGGTGGTTATCAGTATACATGTGAAAACTGATGCTGTTTCTGGATGATGTGGCTGAGGTCAGCATGTAGATGAGAAATGGGAGGGGGCCAACGATAGATCCTTGGGGAACACTAGAGGTAACAGTGCTGGAGTGGGAAGAGAAGCCATTACTAGAGTATTGCATCTAGTTCTGGTCACCACATTTTTGGAAGGATTTGAGGGTCCTTAAGAGGGCACATAGGAGATTTACCAGAATGGGTCCAGGGATGAGGGAGTTTAGCTACATGGTTAGGTTGGAGAAGCTGGGGTTGTTCTCCTTGAAGCAAATGAGATTAAGGGGAAATTTAATAGTGGTGTACAAGATTATGGCAAGTTTAAATAAGATAGACAAAGAAAAGCTGTTCCCATTAGCTAATGGTACTAGGGCAGGGGTCACCAACACATCGATTGCGAGCTACTGGTAGCCTTTGAGTAGCTCACGAAAAGCCCCTGACAACACATTCCAATCGCCCACACCATCCTGCTAGCATTAATCTGCGCATTCGCATCCTGATGTCACCTTGCACTGACATCACCATGGGTCAAGCGAGCGTGAGCGAGCAGCAGGGAGTGGGGGTAGCAAGCGGGGGCAGAGCGAGTGGGAGGCTGACTCGTGATATTTTTCCTTTATCAGCAGTAGCTCTCACTAAAGAAAAGGTTGGAAACCCCTGGACTAGGGGACACAGATTTGAGGTTTTGGGCAAGAGATGCAGGGGGATGTGAGGGAGAACTTTTTTATGCAGTGAGTGGTAATGACCTGGGACTCGCTGCCTACGAGGGTGGTGGAAGCAGAGACAATGAATGATTTCAAAAGGTAATTGGATGGGCAATTGAGGAAAATAAATTTTCAGGACCATGGGGATAAAGCGGGGTAATGGGACTAATTGTATTGCTCTCCAGAGAGCCAGCATTTACTCAATGGGCCAAATGGCCTCTTTAGGTGTTGGAAAAACACTATGACTCTAGTGTTTCTCTGGCTACAAATAGATAGAATGGAAACAGGTGAGGGCAGTCCGACCCAGCTGGATCACAGAGGACAGGTGTCGGAGGTGAATGGTGTGTATGGTCAACCATGTCAATGGTTGCAGACAGGTTGAGACGGGATAGTTTACATTTGTCACAGTCACATAGGATCTCATTTGTGACTTTGATAAAAGCTATTTTGCTGCTATGGCAGGGACGGAACCTGATTGGAGGGATTCAAAGATGGGCACTGATTTGAGACGTGGCAACACATTCAAGGACTTTGGAGAGGAAAGGAAGATTGGAGATGGGACAATAGTTTTTTTTAGTTTTAGAGATACAGCACTGAAACAGGCCCTTCGGCCCACCAAGTCTGTGCCGACCATCAACCACCCATTTATATCAGTACATGGGTACAGGCCTACTAGCCAACCCGACGCCGACGACGTGTCGGGTTCGGGTCGGGTCGGGTTGCACTTCCGGGTCCGGCATTCGGGCTCGGTCGGGTTTCCTTTGGAGACCCTTACCTCACATACAAGGCTATCCAACAGGGCATTGCAGTGCTTTACCGAGAGGGCTTGAAGTAGACCATGGGCTCTGTGATGGGGCACTATGTAGTTCCATGTTTCATTTTCAGAGTGTTGGGAGTGACATGGTATAGGTACTTGTGTCTGTAATACTCTTCTCCCCACCTCTGTACACTCATATCACAGTTTGGTGAATCATGGTCTAAAATGTACCTGCAAGCTGCCTTCCCAGGGTTCCTGACATCACATTAACACAGATAAATTACTCCTTTTTCTGAACAACACTCAAGGCTCAGATTATTCCAAGTGTAATCTCGACAGATGAAGATGGTTGGGTGGGATGTATAGGATAAATTACCATCTTGTTCCAGGGTCCCTACGGTCATGGGGACCGTGTCAGTGAGGGTGAGACGTCCTGGAATTCTCATAAACCTTCCAGTCATCCCTGATAAGGTGAGATTCTTGTTGTCTTGTTGTGGGGTGGTGGTGGATCGTATGGCCATGAGACACATAGGCAGCCTGTTAGCCCATCAAGTGGGGTGATCTGTACATAGCTTTTTAAGCATTGTTTTCAGCATCCTATTTGCATAAGTGCCTGTTGAGACCCATCGCAGCTGTGGTGTGATCTCTTGTCCAGCTGGACTGAACTCCGTCGTCAGGGCCTTTTAAAAGTTCATATAAGGGCTTCGCTAGCTCGGCCAAACCCGGAATAAAATTCCTCTGATAGCTGACAAGGCCTAGAAACAATCGGAGAGTGATTTTAGAGGTAGGGAGCAGAAGTCTTTGGATGATTCCGACCTTGTGAGCGTCTAGACTTGTGCCGTAGTGGGAAATCAATGCTCCTATAAAGGTGACAAACTCTCAAAGAAACTGGGTCTTCTTAGGATTTACTTTTAAGTCCCAACCATATCAGAATAGTTAACAGTTCATCTAACAGTAACAGGTGCTTATCCACAGTTGCTGTTGCTAGGAGCAGATCGTCTACAAAAGGCATTCAGGCTTAGACAAACCTTTCAAGGCTGTTGCCATTGACTTGTGGAAGATTGTCAGAGCATTGTGAAACCCTTGAGGTAAGCAAGTCCAAATGTAGCTTTTGGTCTTTAAACGTAAAAGTGAGCTTGTACTGATCTTCCCCTCTAACAGGGATACTTCAGAACCCATTTGAAATATCTAAGGTGGAGAAATATTTCAATCCTCTCAGCACTTGTGACAAGAGGGTAGGGGTTTCTCGCACAACTGGGGAGCATGCTGCGGTCACAGAATTGAGTCTGTGGTTAGCCTCCAGTGGCTTTTAACTGGCCAAGTTGGTAAATTGGTTGTGAAAGTGCCAGGCCTAACAATGCCCTGTTTAACAAGGGACTGAATTAAGTCCTTAATGTCGGAATATCTATCTTTGGAGAGGGTATACTGTTTAGCAAAGGAATGAAGGGGTCTATTCACGGACTCCTCACTTTCCATCCTACCACAGTAATGTTTGTTCGTAACAAAAGGATCTTAGGGGCATGGCTTTTTAATGGCAAAGACAGAGTGAGCATCAGAAACTTCAATAAAACCTCACGTGCCCGACCCCAACCAAATACAATTTTGGTTGTAGCCAATGACAGCTCCGCATTGATTCAAATCATCGGTTCCCAAAATATCTCATCCGTCAGGCATAGACATTAGCAAAGGCAAAGGTGAGACCTCCCGATCAAACTTTGGAGGCCTTTCCTGTGTAAACAGTAGTAACTTTTCTGCCAAATCCCGAAAGCGATAAGCAACCCTTGCCCGCTGTCTCAAAGCGTTCAAGGTGTGGAGTTTGGATGATGGTAATGAGAGAGCTGGTGTGAATTAGCATCATCTGTTGCCAGCCCCCTGCTAGAGCAAATGAAATGACCAGTCGTCCATTAATGTTATGTTGAAACCCCACTTTCGACCAAGAGAGGGCCTGGCCCCTCCATCCAGACCCCAGTAGTCCTTTGATGGGAGGAGGAAGAGGACATGTCTGCACAGGTGGGCTGTGGGCTTCTGGTAATTAATCAGGTCTTCATTAATGCCATTAGTCATTCCACCTCCCATTCAAGTTCTGAAGTGCTGGGCTCAAGCAGTGGGGTATAAATTGAGGGTGGATCACCACTCCAGTGGTTCCTAAGTCCTCCGGTCTCTCGAAGGGGGTTTATGACTCCGACAGTGACGGGCCAAGTAACCGGATCTTCCACAGTTATAGCAGACATGGGATGGATTGGTGTAGCCCAGGCCCCAGTTAGGAACATAGCTTGGGCCCTGCACCGCCGCAACCAATTTCTTGGCTAAAACCCCATTGGATTGGAACTTCAGGGTCCCCTTTACAGGGTCCCAAGGTTGGGTAGTGGCTGACTATCAAATGTGCTTTTCTTTAAAAAAGGTTCATAGGCAAGGATTCAAATATCTCCAAGAGAAAGCTTCTTCTTAACTATACTTCCCTAATTCTTACTAAAATGTACATGGATACCATATTGATATATTCCAATAAATTATGGCTGGGGCGATCTGTCCAGTTCCCATTTGGTGGTGTAATTTTCCCTGTCTCTACTTTTACTTGAAGTGGAGTATCCCATTAGTTGCCATTCTATCTCATTCTGAAGGGATTTTACCGTCCAATAAAATACTCTCATAATATCTTTTAAAACTGAAATCAAGCATTCCCACCTGATTCCAGGCAGTAACACATATGTTTGTTTTGCATCCGCTGTTTTATCATTTCACAATTATCCCAAATTCAAATAACAGTGTTGTTGGGCTGACAGGTTTCGTCAATGTTCAATTTCTCCCCAAAAGAAACCTTCTGTTTTTTTTTTGATGCCCAGGAACCAACTAGACTGCTTTTCCATCAGGTTTTGTTGAATGAAAATGTGATTATCCCCTTGAATTTCAGGTAAATTTTCCCTTTCAGTGTTTGAAATAGCTATTCATATCAATTTATTTTATGCATTCAAATCTCAAAAATAGTTATGCCCTGGCTAGATAATTTAACATTTTGAGGTGGCTTCAATATCTCCCCTTCTCAAGGACTGTGTCTCGGCAGATAACAAATAACAAAAGTCTTTGAAAAAGCAAAGTCTTTAGTGTAAATCATGACTATGTTGTGACATTTGATGTCTGCAGATAAGCTCTTAAATTCTCTAAGATCATAAGAACTAGGAGCAGGAGTAGGCCGTCCGGCCCCTCGAGCCTGCTCCGCCATTCAATAAGATCATGGCTGATCTTTTCGTGGACTCAGATCCACTTACCTACGCTCTCACCGTATCCCTTAATTCCTTTATTGTTCAAAAAGATATCTACCTTAGCTTTAAAAACGTTTACTGAAGAAGCGTCAACTACTTCACTGGGCAAGGAATTCCATAGATTAACAACCCTCTGGGTGAAGAAGTTCCTTCTTCATTCAGTCCTAAATCTGCTCCCTCTAATCTTGAGGCTATGCCCTCTTGTCCTAGCTTCACCTGCCAGTGGAAACATCCTCTCTACTTGTATCTTATCTATTCCCTTCATAATTTTATATGTTTCTATAAGATCCCCCCTCATTCTTCTGAATTCCAATGAATATAATCCCAATCTACTCAGTCTCTCCTCATAAGCCAACCCCCTCAACTCTGGAATCAACCTAGTGAACCTCCTCTGCACCCTCTCCAGTGCCAGTATATCCTTTCCCAAGTAAGGAGACCAAAACTACACACAGTATTCCAGGTGCGGCCTCACCAGTACCTTATACAGCTGCAACATAACCTCTCTGCTTTTAAACTCAATCCCTTTAGCAATGAAGGACAAAATTCCATTTGACTTCCTAATTACTTGCTGTACCTGCAGACCAACCTTCTGCGATTCATGCACAAGGACACCCAGGTCCCTCTGCATAGCAGCATGCTGTAACTTTTTACCATTCAAGTAATAATCCTTTTTACTGTTACTCCTACCGAAATGAATGACTTCACATTTATTAACATTGTATTCCATCTGCCAGACCTTTGCCCACTCACTCAATGTATCTATGTTCCTCTGCAAAGTTTCACAGTCATCTGCACACTTTGCTCTGCCACTCATCTTAGTGTCATCTGCAAACTTTGACACCCTACACGTGTTCCCCAACTCCAAACCATCTATATAAATTGTAAATAATTGCGGTCCCAACACCGATCCCTGAGGCACACCACTAGTGACTGATTGCCAACCAGAATAGCACTCATTTATCCCCACTCTCTGCTTCCTGTTAGTCAACCAATCCTCTATCCATGCTAATACTTTACCCCTAACGCCATGCACCCTTATCTTATGCAGCAGCCTCTTGTGCGGCACCTTGTCGAAGGCCTTTTGGAAATCTAGGTACAACACATCCACTGGGTCCCCATTGTCCACCTTGCTCGTAATGTCATCATAGAATTCCAAAAGATTTGTCAAGCATGACCTGCCCTTCATGAACCCATGCTGCGTCTGCCCAACGGGACAATTTCTATCGAGATGCCTTGCTATTTCTTCCTTGATAATAGACTCAAACATCTTCCCCACTACAGAGGTTAAGCTAACCGGTCTATAATTCCCCATCTTTTGTCTACCTCCCTTTTTAAACAGTGGCGTCACATTTGCTGTTTTCCAATCTGCTGGGACTACCCCAGAGTCCAGCGGATTTTGGAAAATTACCGCCAGTGCACCTGCTATTTCTCTCGCCATCTCTTTTAGTACCCTGGGATGCATTCCATCAGGGCCAGGAGACTTATCAATCCTTAGCTCCATTAGCTTGCCCAACACTACCTCTTCCATAATAATGATTGTTTCCAGGTCCTCACCTACGTTCGTCTCTTTGTCAATTACTGGCATGTTATTAATGTCCTCCACTGTGAAGACCGATACAAAATACCTGTTCAATGCCTCGGCCATTTCATCATATCCCATAAGTAAATTCCCCTTCTCATCCTCTAAAGGACCAATGTTTACTTTAGCCACTCTTTTTCGTTTTATATATTTATAGAAACTTTTGCTATCTGTCTTTATATTCTGTGCTAGTTTTTTCTCATGTTCTATCTTACTTTTCTTTATAGCTCTTTTTATGGCTTTCTGTTGACCTTTAAAGTTTTCCCAATCTTCTAGTTTCATGCTGTTTTTGGCCACTTTGTATGCCTTCTCTTTCAATTTGATAGCCTCCCTTATTTCCTTAGACACCCATGGCAGATTACCCCTTTTCTTCCAGTCCTTCCTTTTCACTGGAATATACTTTTGCTGAGCACTTTGAAAAATTGCTTTGAAAGTCCTCCACTGCTCGTCAACTGTCCCACCATAAAATCTTTGTTTCCAGTCTACTTTAGCCAAGTCCTCCCTCATTCTATTGTAGTCCCCCTTGTTCAAGCGCAGGACCCTGGTATTGGATTTTATCTTCACACTCTCCATCTGTATTCTAAATTCAACCATACTGTGATCACTCCTTCCAAGAGGATCCCTAACCATGAGGTCATTAATTATTCCTGTCTCATTACACAGGACTAGATCTAGGATAGCTTGCTCCCTCGTCGGTTCCATTCCATACTGTTCAAGAAAACTATCACGGATACACTCAACGAACTCCTCCTCAAGGCTACCCTGACTGAGCTGGTTCGACCAATCTACATGTAGATTAAAATCCCCCATGATAATTGCCGTACCATTTTTACAGTCATTAGTTATTTCTTTGTTTATTGCCCGCCCCAATGTGATGTTATTATTTGGTGGCCTATAGACTACGCCTATCAATTACTTTTTCTTCTTAGAGTTTCTAATTTCCACCCAAATGGATTCAACCTCATTCTCCATAGAACCTATATCATCTCTCAGCACCACCCTGATGTCGTCCTTGAATATCAGAGCTACACCACCTCCCTTACCTTCCTGTCTGTCCTTCCGAATAGTCTGGTACCCCTGGATATTTAACTCCCAGTCGTGACCAACCTGTAACCATGTCTCCGTAATGGCTACCAAATCATATTCATTCGCGATGATTTGTGCCGTTAACTCATCAACCTTGTTACGAATGCTACGAGCATTCAGGTAAAGTGCCTTTATGCTAGCTTTCTTACCCTCATGATTTCCAACATCTCTAATAATAACTCCTGAGTTATCCTTCCTTTCTGCTTTTTTCATAGTCTGCCTTGAACTTAAACCCTCCTGTACACATGTTAACCTGCTGCTTACCTTTTTATTTACCATCATACTCCCTGTCGTTTTCCCTTTCCCTTCCCCCCGAGTCACTAGTTTAACGTCCTAGAGACCACCCTATTTATCCGTTTCGCTAGAACACTGGTTCCAGATCGGTTCAGGTGGAGACCGTCCCATCGGTACAGATCCCCCCGGTTCCAAAACTGATGCCAATGCCCCATGAAATGGAACCCCTCTTTCCCACTCCACTCCCTTAGCCACATGTTTACTTCCCTAATATTCTTATCCCTAAGCCAATTTGCACGTGACTCGGGCAGTAATCCAGAGATTATGACCCTCGAGGACCTGTTCCTTAATTTTGTTCCTAGTGCTTTATAATCCCCAAACAGGTCCTCCATCCTAGCCTTGCCTATGTTGTTAGTCCCAACGTGGACCACAACAACTGGATCCTCCCCGTCCCGCTCCAATATTCTTTCAAGCCGGTCAGAGATGTCCTGCACCCTGGCACCGGGCAGGCAACACACCATGCGGGACTCCCGATCCGACTTGCAAAGGATACTATCTATCCCCCTAATTATAGAATCCCCTATAACTACCACTTGTCTTTTTACTCCCCCTTCTTGAATGGCCTTCTGCACCATGGTGCCATGGTCAGTTGGCTCATCCTCCCCGCAGCCCTTTTCCTCATCCACACAGGGAGCAAGTATCTCATACCTGTTGGATAAGGTCAAAGGCTGAGGCTCCTCCACTCCTGAACTCAGGATCCCCCTACCTGCCTCACTTGCAATCACACCCTGTTGTCCCTGATCACTAACTGAATTTGAATTACTTAATCTACCAGGTCTGACTGCCTCCTGAAACAAAACGTCCAGGTAACTCTCCCCCTCCCGGATGTGCCGCAGTGTTTGAAGCTCAGATTCCAGATCATCAACTCTGAGCCGGAGTTCTTCCAGCAACCAACACTTGCTGCAGATGTGGTCACTGCCATTCACAATGGGATCAGCCAGCTCCCACATCATACAGCTACAGCACATCACCTGCTCAGCCATCTCTACGTAGTTCATTACTTTATATAAATTTATGAGTTAAATACTTTCTGATACTTCTCTGCTATGGTCTTTTTCAAATAACCAATTAATAGATAAATCAAAAAAAGAAAGTAAAAAAAGGAAAGTAAATTTTTAACCAATCACACAATACAGAAGAAATAAAAAAGCTTACCTTAGCAACACACCAGAGTCCTTTTTTTTTGGTTCGAGGAGGAGGGCGGGTGGGAGACACTACATGCTGCTGCAACAAAAGGTAAGTTATTTTAAACTGCCCAAATATATAGGTTTTTACTTACCCAGCAGTCCCCTGGTCCGCCGAAACAAAAGGTAATTTACTTTAAGCTGAACCTGACCTTCCCAGCTGATAACTCGCTCGCACTATCTCTGCTTCCGAAAAAGCTGCTGGGTCTCTTGCTGTTCTTGCTTATATACCATTGTCACCTGTTTTTTGAAAAAAACACAAAGAATCCATTTGGGCCTGCCCAAGAGGCTAATGGGTTAATTTATCCAAGCATATCTGCCAATTTAGAAACTTAAAATTTAATAATGGCCAATATATAAATTTACACTCAGCAATACAAAAGTTGTGTGAAAATTAAGTGAAAAAAACAGCTGTCAGCAGATAGGGTAAACTTCTCAACTTGTTTTCAAGGGGGCAGAGCTAAACATTCACATGAATGCAATTGCATCACTTTATGTAACTTTTTTACAAAATTTTCCCGATCGTAAAAGAATCAACTCCAATCCAAACTTCATTTTAAACTGTTTTTCCAATCCTTTTTGGTATCTTTTCTTCAACTTTGCCCAAATTTACCCATAGGAATTGAAAACAACAAAGCTCATTAGTAACATTATCAACTTCAAAGGAAAACATTTCCATCAGGGAAGACAGCATTTTAGATAAAACACCAATTGTTTCCAAACCTTGACATCTCGTTGTAAGAGGTTTCTAACCCAAGGATTTTTTTTGGTACAACCAAGATGACAAAAAAAACAATCACCTCAAATATCCCAAATTCCAATTCAAATAATAAACATTTAAAATTCAAAACTGCCAACGGATATGAGCGAGCCTTATATCCGAAATTAAAGGCTCCCCCATACCTTGACATAATAACTTGGAAGTTCACTGTGGCCACAAATGGAATTCCAGTTTTTCCAACTTAGGTTAGTTATCTTTAATATCATAAACTTAATTCAGGCCAATACTTATCTACTAAACACAAAGCAGAATAATGTGTGCCTTTTAAACAAAAAGATGAATTACGTAATTTTTTTTTTGTTCTTTCTTCAGGCACCTTTCCAAATGACTGTAATAAAACTGAAGAAAAATTTTGTTTGCACGGTTCAAATTTTGTTTGTTTGCACCTTCAGCATTCTTACAGCAAAAAGAGTGAAAGGCTGCACTGCAACCATACAGCCCTTTAACAATAGAAAAGGGGACAGAATCTTTCCCATATGTCCTTTATTTATCACTTTTCTCCTTTAAACCAATTTCCAATTCCTGATATAAAAGCAAAATACTGAAGGTGCTGGAAATCTGAAATAGAAACAAGAAATGCTGGAAATACTCAGCAGGTCTGGCAGCATCTATGGAGACAGAAGCAGAGTTAATGTTTCAGGTCAGTGACCTTTCATCACCTTTGCCAATTCTGATGAAGGGTCACTGACCTGAAACATTAACTCTGCTTCTCTCTGCACAGATGCTGCCAGACCTGCTGAGTATTTCCAGCATTTCTTGTTTATATTCCAATTCCTGATGTTTTCTACTTAAAAACAGTCATGAAGATGTGCCTTTAATTTAAACTGCAAAAAATCAATAGCAGTTTTTAAACTCTGGTCTACTTAAAGCAAAGTATTTTAAAACTTCAAACTGGATTTCTGCCAAACATCTTCAATCTTAAGCTTATCTTTTTAAAAACAAACTGTTCATTGCCTTTTCACAGTTGCAAAACTAACTTTTAAATAAAAAAAAGTACACCAGCATCTTTAATTGAAAATGTAATTCAGTTTTTATATCCTATTTCTGGGTACACAATCTTAAATGGAAATGAACACGCTCAGCACTTGTAATCACACATTCTCAATTCCAAACAACTTAGAAATATTGATTCCTGTAATGGATTATGAATTCAAAGTGCCAAAAACTGTAATAAATTACCATTCCCAAAACCCAAGGAACACACTCCGCTTCAACCAATTCACAAACAAAAGTTTCACACAAAATAAACTTATGTATACGCATATAGACACATAGCAGGACAAGCAACAAACAGGCAGACTACAAACAGTTAATGACTTTTCAGCTCTGCAGAAAAAGCACAGGCATTCATTCGCAGAAGCTTCCAACATCCAAATACACAAATACTGAAACACATTCTCTTAAAAACGAAACGTGCCACACATACATTAATTTCTCACAACAGTTTTGACTTTGGTTGTGAGCCGTTTAACTTATTTTCTTTTCCTTTTAGTTGTTTTCCCTCACCCAGGATTTCATTTTAGTTTTGAACTGTCTCTGGTATGCCATGAGCCAAACAGCTTTTTGCAAACCAGTGGGGAAGGTAGTACCTTGCACTTTCTTAATAGTGACTGTTGTTACACAGCAACAGGGACTGACGCGCCGTCAGGGGAGTGTGTAATAATGGGAACATGGGTTATCTCTTCATCATCAGACACATAAGCATCCTGATTGTCCTCCTATTCTAAGAGGAGTTTGCTCCCTTTCATAATGGTGGACACCAGAACTTGCTGCCTCCCCAACTTCCTTTTCAGGTTGTAAATTTTCAGCTCACACTGAAAGTGGTCTGCCTCTGGGTGGCGCTGGTTAAGTTTTACATTCTCCCTAGCACAAATATTCAATTTGCTGCTAGCATTTAACCATTAGTGAATTAACCTGTAAGCAGGTAAAGCTTTGTTGCTGCTACGTTGGTGAATTTTGCTGCTTGTCTATCTCTAAAACTTTGGACTTTTTTTTTCTCACTTTTAAGAGCGTAATGAAACACAGCATGGGCAAGTAGGTCTCTTGCCTTGAATGAACGCAACTACATCGTCGAAGGGAGCTCTCTCTCCCTTTGTTAAACATTCTGACACTTTATCTAATTTCTCTTTTTATGTCAACAGAATGCTATTCTTATTCTTCCCTGACATCTCTTCACTTGTCTTTAATCAGTTGGCGGTTTCCACTGATCCCGCAACCCCGAGGCTTTCCTTCCCTAGTTTGAATAATGGCTGGCCAAACACTACCAAGGTCCCTAATCACTAACACCAAATAGTCCAGGTCTCTTCGTATTTGCCAATTGTAAGATTTAGAACCTTAGTTATAATTTGTTCTTGGACCAGACAATAAGAATTTGGACAAGGAGACACCTAATGTAGTGATATCAGGATGATTTATGAAAGCTAAAAATAATACTTAACAAATCCAAGGCAGCTCAGTATCCTACTCTCCACCGGCTCTCGTGGCACAGACAGCTCGTGACTCCTCTTCTCTTGTCTCTCCCTTTGTCATCTTCAAATCTGTGCAATGAACCTTTGTAGGTCTGTTCCTTTATTCTTCATAGCCAGTGGCTCCTCCCGTGCTCCAGTGTACTTTCTGCACACTGATTGGTTGGTTCATACATGCATACATATCACTGTTTCAATTGGTCCTACCATTTCATTTGTCGATCCTCCCTCTTATACATTAATCATGATCACATGTATATGCAGAACAGTATATCCTTGGTGCACAGTCCATTATAACCTTGAGGTGCACTAGTTCAAATATTTCCAGCGAGATTCATCCTGCTTTTCTGCTACATTTTGATCACAACTTCTTACATAGTTTTCGATATTTGTTCTTTTCTTTCCCTTTTATCTGTTCATGTTATTAGTCCATGTCAAACTGTGATTCTTGTTGACTCAAATTGTATAAAATAGCATGATGAATTGAGATGGAGGTTGAACTCACCGAGGTTGAGAAGTCGCTCGGTGCACAGGCTGAGGGAGGAAAGAAATGAAGGTATGTTGGTGAGAAGATTTTTACAGTACTTGGGTGGGTGGTAGAGAATGAGGATTTTAAATGAAAGGTGAGATCGGTGGAACAAGGTGATATCCTCAAAGGAGGACAAAGTACCAGAGGAGTAGGGGATCAGGCCAAGGTGTGATCTTGTGATAAGCGCCATACCGCCACTGTGACGGTCTTGGCTGGGAAAGTGGTGGAAGGTTTAGCCAGGCACCTTCATTTGGGGGAAGGTGTCACCACTGCTCAGCCAGGTTTCCATCAAGGCCATGATATTGCTGCAGTCGTTCACAATGGGATGGCAAGGGCCCTGTTCAAAACGTGAACAAACATTCTCAAGGCAGATGCAAAAGGTGCAGTGAGAGCTGCTCCACTGGCAGAGTCATAGGGTCACCACTGGGAGGGGTGAGTTGGACAGGCAGGGGATTGGCAAGATTAACACCTAGCAGTTGCGCTGGGCGGGAAGGCCAGCAAGAGAGAAAAAGGGGGCTATTGGTGTTGCTGCTCATAAGGATGGCAGCAATGAGTGCCTCGATGAGCTCTTCAGAGGGTTCTAAGAGAGTCACAGAAGGAAGCCAAAGACTTATCTAAAAGGAAGTCAACCTTGGGACGGCATCTGGAGAGTAGGAAGATCCACTGAAAGGATGGGGTAGGGGTTTGGGAGGACAGAATATCTGAAAGGGAAGAAATGAAAGGAGGATGATCACAAACCAGGGATCTCGGAAAAGTAAAGACAATAGTGTTTTTCACCTTTAGCATTCCTCTTTTCCTTCTATCACTGGAACAGTTTCCATTTTGCACAATCTGTGCCATAATGGATTCTCTGACAGTGTTTTTTTAAAATATATATTTATCACCACATTTCAAGTAAACAGTGGTGTGAACATGCTTTACTCAAGAAGTGTTACAACCACCAGAGAGAGGAGACCTTAGTGTGGTGTGTCAAGATGTATTTAAATCCCAGCGAACCATGTGAAAGGCCAGTGTTCCTCAGATCTCTCATTCCCCAACTGACCCAATCTTTTTGCAAGAAACTGGCATGAGATTCTCACCAGCTTGATAGAATTCATCATTTATCAAGCAGGTATAATCATTATGTGTTGAGTCGGGCTCTGTCATACTAAACTGCTCCACCTCACACCGCTGGATGTGCTGTAGCACTTTGGATAAATGTCCATCTCCTCTTTCTCACTTCGAGTGGTTTGATTTCTCATGACGTTCTCAGCATCCCCTATTTACTGCCTCCTGTGTTGTCCCTGCCTTTCCCTTTACCATTCATTCAAAAGTCATCTGCAAAGTTCCAGCTCTATCCAATGCAGATGTCACCAGCTTTGGGCTCAATGGTAGCATTCCCAGCTCAGAAGGTTCAAGATTCGAACCCCGCTCCAGACAATCTTGTGGAATGGAGATTGGAGCTCGGACTCTGAATTCTGGGTTGACATCCAGTGGGATACTCGTATCTGGTGTGTGTAGGTGGCCCCAGCCTCATCGTATGGGTTGTGGGAACCCATTAAAACCCTCTTGCCTATGGGACTCACCACCCGATCAGCTGGTATAAAGATAGTTATGGCCGTGGAAGGAGTGTCCCTGTCTCAGCTTGTCAGGCTGTTAATAAACCCATTAATCCTCCCACTGCTGCACGTTGTCCTGCAAAAGAAGAGCACGAAAATCGGAAAATAACGAACACATCACCCTATCAGCCTGCAAATCCTTCCACTGATCTCTAAGTGTGAAGATACGGAAACAACGGCAATGAGTGCGGAAAAGCAGGCTGGTTTTGCCAGAGGGTAAATAAATGATAGCTACAGGAACGTCCAAACAAGGTTTGTTTTTTTCTCAAAGTTAAGAAATTGTTGTGATATTCTGTATAAATGCATAATCCTGCCAGAGCCATCAAGTACCAGCTTTAGCTCCAGTACAACTATTGACTCAATGAATAGCTTGGATTGGAGAATTTATTTTTCTCAATGTTGCTTCAACGCCTTTAACTCACAAAGGAGATCGGCCTGTTGAGTGTTTCTGATCCCATAGAGACCTAAAGATGACCTTACAACCCTCCATATGCTTCTTATAATTCACAGCGAGGCTGCCAGTTACTGCCTAGTCTAAAATCAGACACTGGGACACTTTACAAAAGGCGGCAACAAAATAAAATGGGTTCCATCCTCCAATTGCCAAGTGGGTACGATGGATTGTGCACACATGGGACTAATGAACTTGCTCATACAAGTGTGCAATTTTTTTTAATGCAACCATAAAAAAACAAACTTTTGCAAAATTATTAAAACTGGATTCTCCAGTTTAATCTGAAATTTGGGGGTCAACAACACTGAAAATGACCATTTCTTTCTTTTTCCTTGTCAAGTATCATTGAAGTTTGTGAGGCTTTTCTGTTCATTCACAGGGTGTGAGCATCACTGGCAAGGCCAATGATTTATTGCCCATCTCTACTTGCCCTTGAGATACAACTGAGTGGCTTGTTAGTTCATTTCACCAGGCAGCTAAGTGTCAGCAACATTGCTGTACATCTGGATTTACATATAGGCTAGACTAGGTAAGGACGGCAGATTTCCTTCCCTAAAGGACAAATAGGCACCAGGTAGGTTTTTATAACAATCGGTAGCTTTATGGTCACCATTTTACTGTTGCTAGCTTTTGATTCCAGATGTATTTAAATAATTGAGTTTAAATTCCTCAGCTTCTGTGGTGGGTTTTGAACTCACGTTTGAACTCTATGGATGACTAATCCAGGCCTCTAGCTTACTAGTACAATAATATAACCACTATGCTATTGTACCTCAAGGTTCAAGCCCCACTCTGGAGTCTTGAAGATGTAATCTAGGCTGACACTTCAGTGCAGTACTGAGGGAGTGCTGTCTGACAGTTTGGTGCTTTTGGTTAGTTACCTTTTGCCCAGATCTAAACCGCGGGTGCAAAATAGTCATCTCACTGCATGGAGCCATCCTTCTGTAAATGCAGCAATAGAAAATGGACCCGCTCTCAGTTACTAAAATTAATGTGCAGTCACAACCAAAGCCAAACTATCCAGTTCAAAATTGCCCATTCAAGTGGGAATAAGTAAAAGTATCTGTGGAGTTGTAAATATTAATCTGTTTTAACATCAGCCTTCATAAAATATTACAATGGCATTTCATAGCAGGACAACACCGACTGCAGAGCTACAAAGGGATTGTATACTGACAGCTGAGTGCAGTGTAGGTGTTAAACCTTTCTATGTCCTTCCCATAGCTGCATGGGTACAGGCATTTCTCCGGGTGCTCCGGTTTCCTCCCACATGCCAAAGACTTGCAGGTTGATAGGTAAGTTGGCCATTATAAATTGCCACTAGTATAGGTAGGTGGCAGGGAAATATAGGGACAGGTGGGGATGTTTGATAGGAATATGGGATTAGTGTAGGATTAGTATAAATGGGTGGTTGATGGTCGGCACAGACTCGGTGGGCCGAAGGGCCTGTTTCAGTGCTGTATCTCTAAAACTAAAACTAAGGCACTGTCCATTGCAGCAATAGTCATAGTGTCATAGAGAGATACAGCACTGAAACAGGCTCTTCAGCCCACTGAGTCTGTGCCGACCAACAACCACCCATTTATACTAATCCTACATTAATCCCATATTCCCGAACACATCCCCACCATTCTCCTACCACCTACCTACACTAGGGACAATTTACAATGGCCAATTTACCTATCAACCTGCAAGTCTTTGGCTGTGGGAGGAAACCAGAGCACCCGGCGGAAACCCACGCGGTCACAGGGAGAACTTGCAAACTCCACACAGGCAGTACCCAGAACCGAACCCGGGTCACTGGAGCTGTGAGGCTGCAAGAGGTCAGAAGATCTCGGGTTCCATCCCCATTCTGTGCTGAATCAGCTGATCTCAGCTGGGGCAACATTTCGATTACGGTTTGGAAAAATCAGTCAGGGTTCCTGCCATTAATCATCACCCACTGAAGTCTTCTGGAAAGCCCATGTCCATGATCATTAGGTGAGGACTTCCACAATCCAAACCTTGCTGCCACCCATTGACCTGCTGGCACTCACTGACCTGCCACCCATCGACCTACTGCTGCCCATCCAACCTGACGCCCATCCGACCTGCTGGCACCCATCCGACCTGCTGGCACCCATCTGACCTGGCACCCATCCAACCTAGTGCCTAACCACCTGCTAGCACCCATCCAACCTGCTGCCACTGATCCAACCTGCTGCCACCCATCGACCTGCTGCCACCCATCAACCTGCTGGCACTCATCCAACCTGCTGCCACTCATCCAACTCGCTGCCACCCATCGATCTACTGGCACCTATCCAAATGCTGGCACCCATCCAACCTGGTACCTAACCACCTGCTGCAATCCATCGACCTACTAGTACCCATCCAACCTGCTGCCAACCATCGGCCTGCTGGCACCTATCCACCTGCTGGTACCCATCTGACCTGCTGGCACCCAATGACCTGGCATCCATCCGACCTGCTGGCACCCATGGACTTGTAGGCACCCATCAACCTGCTGCCACCTGTCCACCTGCTGGTACCCATCCACCTGCTGGCGTCCATCCATTTGCAGGCACTGATCGTCCTGCTGGCATCCAGTGACCTGCTGGAACCTATCCAATTGCTGGCACCCATTGACCTGCTGGCATCCATCGACCTGGTGCCTATTCAATTACTGGCATCTGTTGACCTGCCACCCATCCATCTGCTGGCACCCTCTGATCTGCTGGCACCCAATGACCTGCTGGCGCCTATCCACCTGCTGGCACCCATCAACTTGCTGGCACTTAACCAACTGCTGGCGCCCACCGATCTGATGCCACCCATCTGACTCGCTGGCCTCTAACCAACTACTAGCACCCATTGACCTTTTGGAACCCAGCAACCTGTTCGTGCCTATCCAGTTGCTGGGACCCACCAACCCTTTGGCACCTATCCAGATGCTGCCACACATCGAACTGCACCTAATGCAAGTCAGTGCCTTAAGAAAAGGAAGAGCTAAAGGTGGCAAAAATTAGGGTAAGTCCTTACCCGCACAGTGTCATGAAGGTGCTTCATTATTAATATTTTTTGAGGACTCTTGTTGAAAAGATTGTGAAATTGGTTCATTTGAAAGACTGAGGAGATGCCTGGATTTGAGTTTTTTTTAAGTGTTACTGGAAGGATACTTTGGATTTTATTTTTAAAACACACTGAAAGAAACAATGAAGTGCTAAAATAAACATTAGGATCCTTGCTGGCTCTAGGAGCTGTTTACAGAGAAGTCACATGTCTAGGTTTATGGTTGTCAGGGGTTTTGGCTTTTTGATTTGGCTTGGACTATTTGAATGCTCAGTTGGTGTGTACCTGCTAAGAGAGAAGCCACCCAAATCATCCTTTCCCCCTGTTTTGGAAAATCTTCTGAGAATCCAGTGTAAAAGCTGAAACCACTGATGCGGTGGTTTCTCCCAAAAAGCCTGCAAGACTGCTCCTCGACGTCTCCTGAACAGAACTGCTCCAGAAAGATCCCAGTGACAGCCATCTACGTGTACCTGGACGCCAGACCAAAAGCCTTCTGGAATATTCCATATTTTATCCTTTCTCTTGAAGAATTGACAATAACTTGGCCAAAGTTTTTTTTTTCAGTTGATCTCTGCAGAGATAGTTTTTTCTTTTTTCTTCTTTTAACCAGTATTTGTATCTGTGTGTGTGCGCGTGCGCACGTGTGGTTAGGTTATTTTAGAAGGGTATATATTTATACTTTCATATTTCAAACAGTATGTTAATAAGCTTTGCATCTTTATTGAATAAGTCTTTTTATAATCAATTTGTCATTTATTAAAGAAACATGTTTGACGGATTTTTTTTATTCTGAAACTAATATAAAGTATATAATTGGCCGTATCAGTAACTGGGTAAAACATTTAAACATACATTGTGACCAGTGGAGTCATGGAATTGAGAAAGACAGTGCATTCCTCCAACCTCAGTCATAACAACACTTACAGATATGGTCCGGTGGAAAGTCACCACATTGAGCAGATATAATAATTGGTAAAGACTACATGTCCAAGCTCATATTCCCCCCTCTTCCTGAAAACCTTGATTTAGGCTGAGGTTTGTGTCCCTGGGCATTAGCTTCCCTCTCATCCACATGGTCATTCATGAACTAAGACTCTAGATGCTATGTGCCAGCAGAATGTTTGTCCGTGGAGGAAAGGATTGCAATGGAGTCATATCCTGTCTTCTCTCATCGTACAAATCTCCAATAAAAGTTACTGGATTACAATCAGAAGTGGGAATCCTGATGAATTTTTCCTCTTCCAGCCTAGGACCATAGGGAGCAAATGTAGCACCCTTCTTCTGAGACCAATTATTCAGCACAGATTGGGGATCAAGCCTGGGCCCTTACTGCTCTGTATAGCCAGTACCCATTTAACCATTGGAGACATGGAGTCCCGCTGTAAAAGCAATGTGCATTTTATAGCACCTTTAACATTAGAAAATATCCCATGGTGTTTTACAGTAGGCAGATGGGGGGCGGTGGTTAGTGTGTAAAAGAAAAACAAAAGGTGAAAGGAATAAAGGGACAGATGCTGAGCCAAGGGAGGAGAGTTTGGAGTAGTTACTGAGCTTGATAAAAACGATGGGTTTTAAGAAGATTTTTAAAGGTTTTAAAGAAGATTTAAGAGAGAATTCCAGAGAATGGAGCTGAAGTGGCTGAAGGCTGTACCACCAATAGTGGGGTGAAGGAGATGAACGGAATCAGTCAGGACAGAATGGTGCTGGAGAAGGTTGCAGAGACATGGTAGGATGAGGCAGTGGTGGGGTTGAAAATGAGGAGTTTACAGTTAATAGATGAGTGGCCGAACAGTGTAGGGCAGAGAGGATGGGAGCGATGGTTCCATGGGACTTAGTGTGGGACAGGTTAAAGAATTCTAAAAATAAAAGCTTATATAAAGTGTCATCTCTAATATATATTGAAAATGAAAGCTTCTATTTTTGGTGTTTGTGCCTGTCATGCCTAGAATGGAGCATTAAAAAAGGCTGTGTCCGACATTAGACACATACTGTTTAAAAACATGGAATTACCAAATAGATATTTCTGAAACCTGAAATGCTCAGGTCAAAGCCTTTGGGCATCCCAGTCACTAAATATCACTCACTTAAGATGTTTCTCTGTTTCTTTCCTGCCCATTAAAATTTATTTCCATAAATAACGCACGGCTTCCCCGGCACCTTCATCAATCAGAATCAAAAAAACCTGGTAAAAAGGATGATAAGAAAGCAGCTGACAAACGAGGAAAGAAAGGAAGCAAATCTGCTGGGAAAGAGGATGAGAAGGAGGTATGATTGGTGCTTGTTATAATTCTCTCTTCCTACCCTGTTAAATTGCCAGCTTTGCTTTTTGGAGTCCTGTTTAGTTTGAGAATAATTTTAGGACCATAATTATGTCAGATAGTGTTATCAGTAACTTGCATTTAAGATCCAGGTGACCTGCTTGATGCACACTTCCTCCTCCATATTGTGTTGAAATCAAGGCATGTCATACCATCTCCTAATTCAACTTCTTGTTTTTATAAATCCTCAAAACTGTGGAACTCCTGACTTCCCTCCGTCTTCTCTCCTTTCTACAGTCTACAGGTTCCTAAACCTTAAGCTTGGTACCATCTAATCTCTATTTTCTGATTTGCCTCACCTCTGTTTTACTCTTTTCAACCTTAATGGTATCTTACACTCGTAGCCTTGCCCTTCCAGTTTGCAAAATTAGACACTCTCAGATTAGTGGGAAGCCACAAGGAATGTCATACCAGCACTGGTCACATGGGCAGTACTCAATCCAAGGTCTCCGCTGTGGCTCAGTTGATAGCATTCGTGCCTCTGAGTCAGAATGTGGGCAAACACCCCAGTGCCAATACTGAAGGAGTGTTATACCGTCAAAAATGCTGCCTTTCGAATGAGACGTTAAACCGAGGCCCCGTCTGCTCTCCAAGGCGGATACAAAAGATCCTATGGCACAATTTTGAAGACGATCTCCCTGGTGTCATAGCCAACATTTCTCCTCAACCAGCACCTAAAAAATCCCAGATTATCTCACCATTGTCATTTGTGGGACCTTGGTGTGTGCAAATTGGTTGCCTCGTTTCCTACATTAGAACAGTGACTACACTTCAAAAGAGCTTCATTGGCTATAAGGCACTTTGGGACTATATAAATGTAAGTCTTCCCATTGCTAAAGATGTCTGGCCAATGAATTGCTGTACTGTACCCTTTAGTACCAAACAGTCCCAGGACACTTGTAATAGCTGCAGATCAAAGCTCACTCTGTTCGGCCCCAGTGCTGTGTCTCATTCCCATCCCCTGAATAATATTTCCAATTATCCAATGGCCCAACTCTGAGATACATTGCCAAAGTAAGGGGCATTTTTATATGCCCATACCTTCTAAAAACTGAATTGTAACTGTTTAAACCCATATCACATATCACCCTTGCAACCAGCAGATGAGACAGTCATCCCATCAGTGTGAGCCGGGCTTTAAGATGACAGAACAAAGTCTATTGCAGTGCGCCACTCACCCCACTAATATATAGACATTGATTCATGGTTACATTGAGCTACATAGAAAATGCAGCAAGGGATCAGAGCATTCGACCCAACCAGTTCATGTTGGTGTTTATCCTCCACACTTCTTCTTTGGCCTCCTTGTCTCGAGAGACAGTGGGTAAGCGCCTGGAGGTGGTCAGTGGTTTGTGAAGTAGCGCCTGGAGTGGCTATAAAGGTCAATTCTAGAGTGACAGACTCTTCCACAGGTGCTGCAGATAAAATTGGTTGTCGTGGCTGTGACACAGTTGGCTCTCCCCTTGCGCTTCTGTCTTTTTTCCTGCCAACTGCTAAGTCTCTTCGACTCGCCACACTTTAGCCCCGCCTTTATGGCTGCCCGCCAGCTCTGGCGATCGCTGGCAACTGACTCCCACGACTTGTGATCAATGTCACAGGACTTCATGTTGCGCTTGCAGACATCTTTAAAGCAGAGACATGGACAGCCGGTGGGTCTGATACCAGTGACAAGCTCGCTGTACTATGTGTCCTTGGGGAGCTTGCCATCTTCCATGCGGCTCACAGGGCCAAGCCATGCTGGCTCAATAGGGTGTATATGCTGGGGATGTTGGCTGCCTCGAGGACTTCTGTGTTGGAGATACGGTCCTGCCATCTGATGCCAAGGATTCCCCGGAGGCAGCGAAGATGGAATGAATTGAGACGTCACTCTTGGCTGACATACGTTGTACAGGCCTCGCTGCCATGGAGCAAGGTACTGAAGACACAGACTTGATACACTCTGACTTTTGTGTTCCGTGTCAGTGCGCCATTTTCCTCCACTCTCTTGGCCAGTCTGGAGATAGCAGTGGAAGCCTTTCCCATGCGCTTGTTGATTTCTGCATTGAGAGACAGGTTACTGGTGATAGTTGAGCCTAGGTAGGTGAACTCTTGAACCACTTCCAGAGCGTGGTCGCCGATATTGATGGATGGAGCATTTCTGACGTCCTGTCCCATAATGTTCATTTTCTTGAGGCTGATGGTTAGGCCAAATTCATTGCAGGCAGCCGCAGTCCTGTCGATGAGTCTCTGCAGACACTCTTCTGTGTGGGATGTTAATGCAGCATTGTCAGTAAAGAGGAGTTCCCTGATGAGGACTTTCCGTACTTTGGTCTTCGCTCTTAGATGGGCAAGGTTGAACAACCTGCCACCTGATCTTGTGTGGAGGAAGATTCCTTCTTCTGAAGACTTGAACACATGTGAGAGCAGCAGGGAGAAGAAGATCCCAAACAGTGTAGGTGCAAGAACACAGCCCTGTTTCACACCACTCAGGTTAGGAAAGGGGTCTGATGAGGCGCCGCTATGCTGAATTGTGCCTTTCATATTGTCATGGAATGAGGTGATGATACTTAGTAGCTTTGGTGGACATCCGATCTTTTCTAGTAGTCTGAAGAGACCATGTCTGCTGACGAAGTCAAAGGCTTTGGTGAGATCAGTGAAAGCAACGTAGAGGGGCATCTGTTGTTCGCGGCATTTCTCCTGTAGCTGGCGAAGGGAGAACAGCATGTCAATGGTGGATCTCTCTGCTCAAAAGCCACATTGTGCCTCAGGGTAGACACACTCAGCCAGCTTCTGGAGCCTGTTTAAAGCGACTCGAGCGAAGACCTTCCCCACTATGCTGAGCAGGGAGATTCCACGGTAGTTGTTGCAGTCACTGCGGTCACCCTTGTTCTTATAGAGGGTGATGATATTGTCATCACGCATGTCCTGTGGTACTACTCCCTCGTCCCAGCACAGGCAAAGCAGTTCGTAGAGTGCTGAAAGTATAGTAGGCTTGGCACTCTTGATCATTTCAGGGGTAGTGCTGTCCTTCCCAGGGGCTTTTCCGCTGGCTAGAGAATCAATGGCATCACTGAGTTCCGATTTTGTTGGCTGTACATCCAGTTCATCCATGACTGGCAGAGGCTGGGCTGCATTGAGGGCGGTCTCAGTGACAACATTTTCCCTGGAGTACAATTCTAGGTAGTGCTCCACCTAGCAGTCCATTTGCTTGCGTTGGTCAGTGATTGTGTCCCCTGATTTAGATTTGAGGGGTCGATCTTCTTGATGGTTGGCCCAAAAGCTCTCTTAATGCCATCATACATTCCTCTGATGTTTCTGGTGTCAGAGGCCAGCTGAATATGACTGCATAGGTGTTGCCAGTAGTCATTTGCGCAGCACCTGACTGTTCTTTGTGCAGTGCTTCTGGCTGCTTTAAGTGCTACGGATGTTAACTCACTTGGGGCTTTCTTGTAGTTCAGCAGTGCGATGTGCATAGCGGCCATGACAGGTTCCAGCTCTTCAAAGTGAGATTGAAACCAGTGTGCATTCTGATTCACACGTTTGCCAAAGGTGGGCATTGCTGTGTCATAGATGGCATCTCTGATGTGGGCCCACTTGGTCTCTGCATCCCCCGTAGGAGTGTTTTGAACGGCTTTTTCAAGTGAATTTAGAAACTTATGTAACAGCTGTGGACAAGAAATTCTGCTAGTGTTGATGTGCGGGCGGCCCTTTTGCTTGGAGTGATGCAGCTTCTTTGGTTTGAGTCTAACCTTGCTGCACACCAGGGAGTGGTCGGTGTTGCAGTCCGCACTGTGGAAGCTGCCTGTGATTTGAACGCTGTTTAAAGAGGCTTGCCTTGTGACGATGAGGTCCAGCTGGTACCAACGACGTGATCTTGGGTGCCTCCAAGAAACCTGGTGACAGAGTTTAGTATGAAAGAACGAGTTGGTGATGCAGAGGTTATGATAGGTACACAACTCAAGCAGTCTCTGTCCATTCTCATTCATCCTTCCAATGCCACAGCGCCCAAGGCAGGAGGGCCATGAGTCATGGTCGGCCCCAACCCTGGCATTAAAGTCCCACAGCAGGAACAGATGTTTGGTATTGGGGATGCTACTAATGATATTATGGAGTTTCTCGTAGAACTGGTCTTTAGCGTCAGGTTGGGAGCAGAGTGTTGGAGCATAGATGCTGAGTAGGTGTGCTGGACCAGAGGCAGTGAGCAGTCGGATGGACAGTATGTGTTCCGAGCCATTTGAGGGTGACTCTATCATGCTGAGCAAAGAGTTTCTGATGGCAAAGCCCACTCCATGCTGTCTTGGTTCTTCAGGATCCCTACCCTGCCAGAAGAAGGTGTAGTCTTGCTCTCTTAGAGATCCGCTCGCAGGGAGGCGTGTCTTCTGAAGTGCTGCAATGTCCACATTGAGTCTACTGAGCTCGTTGTTAATGATGGCGGTCTTCCGAGAATCGTTGATTTGTGTAAGGTCTTCTGACAGGTGAGGACACATAGTTCTGATGTTCCAGCTTGCAAAACGAAGGGCTGGTACCTTCTTTCCTTTTTTTTTCGTGCTGTTTGGTGCGGTGTTGCAGTCCACTTTTCGGGTAATGACCCTGAGCTCCAAGCACCCATTGAAGCAGGTGGACTGTGGCGGGACAGAACCTTACTGACCAGGGGCTGCCCGGTTTGAGGCGGGCAGTAGCTGTCCAATGAGATGTGATGACCTCTCCCACCGACAACGGCAACCCATGGCACCCAATCTCTACGCCAATTGAGCTGGACTTATAACCTGTAACTGCTGCCTTCCATGTTGTTTTGGTCGCTGTGAGGCGACTATGGAGTGACCTCTCCATGGTGCATGCCTGGCCAGATGTATGGAGGTTGTGAGTTGCCCAAGCGTCAAAACCCCGCTCTCGGCCTTCCTGGTGGGGTCCAAAGGAGTGCAGAGCACGACGTTTGGCACCGGTATGGCTGCAGGAACTGCCGGAAACATGCCAAAGGTGACACATGACCGCCTTTGGGGTTCCGCTCCGGATTTTCTGTTAGGGTTTACTCCCTTAGCCTTGGTCTCTCCCGAGACGCCCACAAGCAGCATCCTAATCCCATATACCTGACCTTATCCCATATCCCTTTATCCCTCTTCCCTTCAACCACCTATCTAACTAATTCTTAAACGTTGACAGTCTCTGCTGCAATCACTAACTCTGGCCGTGAATTCCACAGCCTGACAATTCTCTGTGTAAAGAAGTGTCTCCTGCTCTCTGTGTTAAATCTTTTACATTCAATCTTCTATCTATGTTGCCTGGTTTAAGAACCCCAACTCATTGGAAACAATCCATTTCCATCCTTAATCATTTTGAACGCAAAAGGAAAATACTGCGGATGCTGAAAATCTGAGCTGACAACAATAAACACTGGAAATACTAAGCGACTGGGATTTTATGTGGGCCCCTGAAGCGGGATCGGAGGTTGTGGGGGACACGGAGTATCGCAATGGGTAGCAGGCGGGGTGGGGAGAGGGGGCGGAGGCCCCGTCGCCAAGCGATCTTCCCGGGGGCGGGATTGCAGCCCAGAGACCAATTGAGGTCCTTAAGTGGCCTATTAACGGCCAGTGAAGTGCCTCTTCCCACCGCCTCTGGGATCTTATCAGCGCCTGGGGGCGCCTCTACCATGAGGGAGGGCACCTTGTAACATGAGGTGCACTCCTGCGGGCTTGGTGGAGGGTCCCTCTTCCAAGGGAACTTCACCCCCTGGGATCCCCCTCCCCCTCGACTGCACGACCACTCATTTGACCACTCCGGGTGGTGATGCCAGTACTGCTGAGCTGCTGGCCCTCTGATTGGCCAGCAGCTCATGCATGCGGAATCCCCGTCTTTAAAGGAACGGGGATCTTGGTGCATGAAACATTTGAGGTAAAAAGACCAGAGGATTGCTTCAGGCGGTGGGGGAGGGGAGCAGGAAAAGGCTGAAAATTGTTGAGGCGGAGCTCCCCCCACGTTTCTGGCCCAGTGTTGGGGCCCCCATCTGCTACACAAAATCCAGCCCAGCACATCAGACAGCATCTGTGGAGAGAGAAACAGCTAATGTTTCAGTTGATGACCCTTCAACCTGAAACATTGGGCTGAATTTTATGGGCCCCCTTGGGATGGGAATGGAAGTGGGGTGGCCCATAAAATTGTGTCAGAAGGCAGATGGGCGGAGTGCCCGTCGCCTGGCTGATGCTGTCCTTCCCACCTCAGCCTCAATTTAATAGAAGTCGGAGAGGCCTGCCACCACAGGCAGACGCCGCCAGGTGATTAATTGCCTGTCCGCCATGTAATTGCAATGGGTGCCCAACAGAGGGCCGAGACGGGGTTTCTCCCCACCTTCCATCCCACCACCGGGACCCCCTTCAAAATAAAATCCAGCCCGCTAACTCTGTTCCTGCACAGATGCTGCCAGACCTGCTGAGTATTTACAGCAATTTAGTGAATCTGTGCTGTACCCTCTCTGAGCTGTAATACCTTTCCTATGGTGTGGAGCCCAAACTATACACAGCACTTGAACTGAGGTTTTACATAGATTCACAATTACATCTCGATTTTTGGATTCTATAGCTCTTGCTATAAAACCTAGGACTCCCTTAGCTTTTTTATGGCTTTTATCCAGTTGAGGCGCTGCTTTTAATGTCTTGTGAACCTAACTCGGCAAATCTTCCTCCTTTACTACATCATATCAATTTCCACCATGAATAAGTATCTTTTTTTAATCAAAATGTACAACCTCACATTCGCTGACATTGAATTCCACCTGCCACCATTTTTCCCATTCCACCATCTTATCCATCTGCAGCTCCCTTTGGTCCTCAGAATTATTTACTCTGCCTCCTATCATCTGTGACAAGGGGTCTATAGGCTGTTGGGTGATGAAAGCAGAGCTATGGTTCTCTGTACAGTTATTAACCTGTGCCATCCTTCTTGTAGAAGCGCCTGTCTGCCAAAAAGACAAGGGGGAAAGATGATAAAAAATTTACCAGCCCCTCAACATCCAGGGGCAACAAGCAGGCGACAACATCCAGGGACAGCCCCGAGCCAGATCAGAATCAGGAAGACCCCATCGTACAGCAGATGTATCGAGAAAAATTATACATAGAGGTAAGAGTCTCATAGAGGCATCGATTTCACTGTTACATGATATTCAGCACAGCAAAGGGGAGGAAAAGTTTCTTTAAAATAATTACTCGTGGTGCTGGCAGGTGAAAGACAAGAAGGAAATTTATTGTTTTCACTGGAACAACGGTGGTGGAGGGGTGACCTGATAGAAGTTTACAAAGTTATGAGTGGCATGGACAGAGTGGATAGTCAGACGCTTTTTCCCAGGGTGGGAAAGTCAGTTACCAGGGGACATAGGTTTAAGGTGCGAGGGGCAAAGTTTAGAGGGGATGTGCGAGGCAAGTTTTTTTACACAGAGGGTGGTGAGTGCCTGGAACTTGCTGCCGGGGGAGGTGGTGGAAGCAGGTACGATAGCGACGTTTAAGAGGCACCTTGACAAATACATGAATAGGATGGGAATAGATGGCATCATGGTCGGCGTAGGCTTGGAGGGCCAAATGGCCTGTCCCTGTGCTGTACTGTTCTTTGTTCCTTATGGCTGTTCAATAGTTTTGTGTTTTAAAGCATAAATTAAAGTAATTAAAGTAACAATTCATCCCTTTTGCTGCTGGTGATTGCTCCCTTGATGGCCTGGCTGAACTGTACAGACCAGGGCTTTACAGATCTGCCTAGCAGTCAGTTCTGAGCTATTGTAGCAGCTGTAGGGGTGCTTCAATAGCCTTAGGGCTCCGTAGGCTAAAAAGGGAGAATAATCAGGCAAGGAGTTCCACTCTCGGTCGATCTCCATTGAATTTATGTTGGAAGGTTTGGGTCTGTGGGCATTGTGTAAGGAGGGGTTCAGTCTCAGCTGTGATAGCCACACCATGACCTGTCTGCCAACACTCACTGCCTGAGCTTACGCTGGCCAGGGTACCAAGGGCCTGCTTCACAGGCTTCAGGGCCTGCAGAGTGATTCTTCAACAGGATGCAGCATCTACATGTTTAGAGGGCAGAAAATGGTGTATGTTCACTGAGAACCACAGCTTGTTTCATAACCCTACGGATATGCTGATGATGTAATTTGACTGAAAATCAGTGCTTCTGGTTTGAAGTTTCCCTTTCTCCTTAAGGTGCCGACCAACATTCCCTCAAATTTATTTTAGGTGTACGCGGTCTATTCATTTAAGTGTGTGGGCCATTAAAATTTTTCCTGGGTTGCTGCACAGTCGTGCAGCTTAGAGAGAACATTGGTGCCAACAGATGCTGAGATGCAGCTCCAAGCACGTTGACCACTTATCCAAAATGCTCACTCGTCCAAGTTCACACGTGGGCAAAGTATCAAGGCACTACTAATACCTGTCAGCACCTTCAGAGAAAGAAAGAGGGCAGGAAATTAGGAAGCATCTTCCGTTTTGGGGGCTGTCTGGTTATTCACCTTATTGAAGCTGCAGTTCATTACAGTTTATAGTTAGTAAAATACTTTGGGGTAGGTTTTATGCTGAGGTACGAGCAGCACTACTTACCCAGTTCAAAACCATAGGCACACAGGTCATTTAAATACAGACAGGACAGGCTGATTGCACAAGCATCTGTGAAATGAGCCTGGATCATGTTTGTGCAGCCACCTGGTCTGAACTGCTTCTGCCTAATCATCCCTTGTTCTCTACAGACTCTCAATCCTTCACAGTTCCCGCATCAGAAAACAAGATTGATTCCATGTTACGCAGTGCTCAACGTTAGCAAGAAGCCAGCTGTTCAATAATTAGCAACGAGAAGGACGGGGCTGACCGTGGGTGGGACTGACCGAGGCTGGGTGGGACTGGCCGAGGGAAGGTGCGACTGAACGTGGGAAAGTGGGACACACTGAGGGAGGGTGAGACCAACCGATGGAGTGTGGGACTGACTGAAGGAGGGTGAGAGTGACCCAAGAGTGAGAGTGGCCGAGGGAGGATGGGACTGGCCCGACAAGGGTGTGGCTGACAGAGGGAGGGTGGAACTGGCCGAGGTTGGGTGAGCCTGGCCGTAGGAGGATGAGACTGACAGAGGGAGAGTGATACTGCCGAAGAGAGGATGAAACTAACCGAGGAAGGTTGGGACTGAAAGAGTAGTTGAGGCAGAAACCCTCAACTCATTCAAAAGGAGCCTGGTTATGCACCTCAAGTGCCGTAATCTGCAGGGCTATGGACCAAATGCTGAAAGGTGGGATTAGACTGGGTGGATTGTTTTTCGGCCAGCACAGACATGATGGGCCAAGTGGCCTCTTTCTGTGCCTTAAACTTTCTATGATTCTATCTATATGCTGCCCCTTGGCAACACTATCCAAAAGCACAGTGCAATTTCCACATGTACACTGACGACACCCAGCGCTACCTCACCATCATTGCTTTCGACTCCTCCACTGTCTCTAAATTATCACACTGCTTCTCTGACATCCAATCTTGAATGGGCAGAAATTTCCTTCAACAACTTCTTTTGTATGACAAGAAACGGTTATCATGGGATGTCTAGTTTGACTGTCCATTCAATAATCTCCTGAGATACCGAGTGGAGAAATGAGGTGCCTCCTGCAATAGATCTTAGTGAACAGGTTGGTGTGATATGGTCTGAAATTCATGGCCACAATTACATGTCAGGTCGTCCCTCATCTTCCACTTCTGGAGCAGGTGACCACATTGCCCATACCCTGTGTGGATTTGGTTGAGCACTGAGGGAGGTCAAAGCCACAAGCCTCTGCTGTTGGGCCAGTGATGAGCTGTTGGTTCTTTCGGCTGCATGCTTCCCACCATTCCGTCCATCTGGGTAGTGGGCCGATACCAGCTGCATGAATATCAGCAGCTGTTTTCCAGAATGATTTTAAGGGCTTTCCTGGTGGATTGTTCAAGTCTTCGTGAATGGTGTGATTGGTGTTGCTCAGGACTTTTTCCATCTCATGGAGCATGATGGCATTGCAGTGAATGGCAGACGGGACAATGTGGGACAGCACTGAAAGCCTCTCAGTTGGAGTGGACTTAAGTGTCCCTGACACTACCCTTATGGTGGTGCTTAGCAGCACATCCAAGGTCTGTGTGTGTGGCTGCAGGACAAGAGGCAAAGCAGTATTCTGCAGCAGAGTAATCTTGGGCCACTATTGTGGTGTGAAGTGTTCTGGCTGTGCTACTCCATGTTATTCCAGCAATTTTCCAGACCAGGTTCATTCTGGTTTTCACTTTTTGGACAGTGTTAAGATAATAGGTGAGAGTCCTGTTGATGACAACCTTGCACGTGATCACCCTGTGTGTGCTAGTTTATTGAGAACTAAGATCATCAGGAAGATGTCTGAATGTCCACAAGTTGTCTCCTGGTTTGAATTGCAAGAAAGCATTTCATAGAGTCATAGAGAGATACAGCACAGCACTGAAACAGGCCCTTTGGCCCACCAAGTCCGTGCCGACCATTTATACTAATCCTACATTAATCCCATACCACATCCCCACCTTCCCTCAATTATCCTACCACCTACCTACACTACGGGCAATTTACAATGGCCAATTTACCTACCAACCTGCAGGTCTTTGGCTGTGGGAGGAAACCGGAGCACCCGGCAGAAACCCACGCGGTCACAGAGAGAACTTGCAAACTCCACACAGGCAGTACCCAGAACTGAACCTGGGCCACTGGAGCTATGAGGCTGCGGTGCTAAGCACTGTGCCGCCCCATTTCCTTCAACTAAATGTTGGGAAGACCAAAGCCATTGTCTTTGATCGTCACCACACACTCCGTTCCCTCGCCACACACTCCATCCCACTCCCTGGCAAGTGTCTGAGGCTGAACCACACTGTTCATAACCATTTTGGCATATTTGACCCTGAGATGAGGTTACAATTACATATCTGCACTCTCACTACGACCACCTATTTCCACCTCAGTAACATCTCCCAACTCCACCCCGCCTCAGCTCGTTGGCTGCTTTTAAGTGCTTTAGACTCTAGATTTGACTATTGCAATGCACTCCTGGCTGGTCTCCCATTTTCGAACCTCTCATCTGAAAGACTGTGCCTTCAACAGTGCAGCACTCCCTCAGTAGTGCTGGTAGTATATAGAATTTCAAAAGGACAGGTTGGTGGAACTTAATGAAATTAATGAATGAAATTTAATGCAGAGAAGTGTGAAATGATTCATTTTGGTAGGAAGAATGTGAAAAGACAATATAAAATAAAGGGTACAATTTTAAAGAGGGTGCAGGGGCAGAGGGAACCTGGGTGTATATGTGAATTAGTCATTGAAGGTGGCAGGACATGTTGAGAGAGTGGTTAATAAAGAATACAGTATCCTGGGCTTTATTAATAGGGGCATAAAGTAAAGGAGGTTATATTAAACTTGTATAAAACACTAGTTCGACCTCAGCTGGAGTATTGTGTCCAGTTCTGGGCATCACACTTCAGAAAAGATGTGAAGGCATTAGAGAGAGTGCTGAAAAGATTCACGAGAATGGTTCCAGGGGTGAGGAACTTCAGTTATGAAGATAAAGTGGAGAGTTAGGAATATTTTCCTTGGAGAAGAGAAGGTTGAGAGGAGATTTGATAGAGGTATTCCAAATCATGAAGGGTCTGGACAGAGTAGATAGAGAGAAACTGTTGCTATTGGTGGAAGGATCAAGAACAAGAGGGCACAGATTTAGGGTAATAGGCAAAAGAAGCAATGGAGACATGAGGAAAAACTTCTTCACGTAGCGAGTGGTCAGGATCTGGAATGCACTGCCTGAGAGTGTGGTGGAGGCAGAGTCAATCGAGGCATTCAAGAAGGAATTTGATTACTATCTGAAAAAGAAGAATGTGCAGGGCTATGGTGGGGGAGTGAAGGTGAATTGCTCCTTCAGATAGCCAGCGCAGACAAGACAGACCAAATGGCCTCCTTCTGTGCTGTAACAAATTTGTGATTCTGTCCCTTATAAGTTTCTATGTTTCAATGGGATCATCTCCCATTCTTCTAAACTCTGGGGAATATAAGCCTAGTCTACTCGATCTCTCCTCATAGGACAATCCCCTCATCCTAGGAATCAATCCAGTGAACCTTTGTCCTTCTTAGAATTAGACAGTTATATGAGAAGAAAGAATGTGCAGGGTCACGAGGAGAAGGTGGGGGAGTGGGACTGAGGGAATTTCTCTTTTCGAGAGACAGTGCAGACACGATGGGCTGAATGGCCTCCTTCTGCACTGTAACAATTTTGTGATTCTGTGATTCTTCAGCAAAGGAGACCAAACCTGTACGCAGTACTCTGGGTGTGATCCCAAGGCATCAGTAGAAGGAAAATGCTAGGATCTATTGTTAGGGATACGATAACAGGCCACTTAGAAAATCATAATATGATTGGTCAGAGTCAACACGTATTTATGAAAGGGAAGTTGTGTTTGATAAAACAGATTAACTGGCCATTTATGTCTTCCTGTCTGTGGGACCTTGCTGCTACAACAACAACTTTTATTTATATAACACCTTTAACACAGTAAAATGTCCCAAGGCACTTCACAGGAGCAAAGATTTGACACTCTACCACGTAAGGAGATATTAGATAAGGGGGAACCAGTGGATGTAGTCTATTTGGATTTTCAAAAAGCCACACAAGAGGTTATAACACAAGCATAGGGCTCATGGGATTGGGCTAATATATTAGCATGGATTGAGGATTGCTTAATGGACAGAAAACAGGGGAAGCGGTGGCGTAGTGATAATGTCACTGGACTAGTAACCCAGAGCCCCAGGCTAATACTCTGGGGACATGGGTTCGAAGCCCACCAAGGCAGATGGTGGAATTTGAATTCAATTGATAAAAAAATCCAGAATTAAAAGCTAGTCTAGTGGTAACCATTGTCGATTGTTGTAAAAACTCATCTGGTTCACTAATGTCCTTTAGGGAAGGAAATCTGTCCTTTCCTGGTCTGGCCTACATGTGACTGCAGACCCACAGCAATGTGGCTGACTCTGAAGATGCCACTCAGTTGTATCAAATCGCTACAAAGTCTAAGAAAAGGAATGAAACCGGATGGACCACCCAGCATCGACCTAGGCACTGGAAATGATAATGGCATGCCCAGCCCTGTCGACCCTGCTATGTCCTCCTTGCTAACATCTGGGGGCTGTGTTAAAATTGTGAGAGCTGTCCCACAGACTAGTCAAGCAACAGCCTAACATAGTCATACTCACGGAATCATACCTTGCAGACAATGTCCCAGACATCACCTGGGTACCATCCCTGGGTAGGTCCTGTCCCACTGGCACAGTGGTATTCAGTCAGAAAGTCCTCATCATTGACTCCAGACCCCATGGAGTCTCATGACATCAGGTCAAATATGAGCAAGGAAACCTCCTGCTGATTACTACATAGCGTCATGTTGAACACCAATTTGAAGAAGCACTGAGGGTAGCAAGGGCATAAAATGTACTCTGGGTGGGGGACTTCAATGGCCATCACCAAGAGTTGCTGGATAGTATCACTACTGACCGAGGTGGCTGACATAGCTGCTAGATTGGGTCTGCGGCAGGTGGTGAGGGAACCAACAAGAGGAAAAAACCTACTTGATCTCATCCTCTTCAGTCTACCTGTCGCAGATCCTTCTGTCCATGACAGTATTGGTAGGAGTGACCACTGCACAGACCTTGTGGAGACAAAGTCCCGTCTTCACATTGAGGGTACCTACTGAGTATTGTATGGCACGACCACCGTACTAAATGGGATAAATGTCGAACAGATCTAGCAACTCAGAACTGGGCATCCATGAGACACTGTGGCCCATCAGCAGCAGCAGAATTGTATTCAACCACAATTTGTAACCTCATGGCCCGGCATATCTCCCACTCTACCATTATCATCAAGCCGGGGGACCAACCCTGGTTCAATGAAGAGTGCAGGAAAGCATGCCAGGAGCAGCACAAAGCATACCTCAAAATGAGGTGTCAGCCTGGTGAAGCTACAACACAGGACTACTTGCATACCAAATAGTGGAAGCAGTATGTGATAGACAGGGCTAAGCGATCCCACAACCAACGGATCAGATCTAAGCTCTGCAGTCCTGCCACATCCAGTCATGAATGGTGGTGGACAGTTAAACAACTGACAGGAGGAGGATCCACAAATATCCCCATCCGCAATGATAGGGGAGCCCAGCACATCAGTGCAAAAGACAAGGCTGAAGCATTTGCATGCATCTTCCGCCAGAAGTGCTGAGTGGGTGATCCATCTCGGCCTCCTCCTGAGGTCCCCAGCATCACAGATGACAGTCTTCAGCCAATCCGATTCACTCCATGTGATATCAAGTAATGTCTGAAGGCATTGGATACTGCAAAGGCTATGGGCCCTGACAACATTCCAGCAATAGCACTGAAGACTTGTGCTCCAGATCTAGACATGACCCTAGCCAAGCTGTTCCAGTACAGCTACAACACTGGCATCTACCTGTCAATGTGGAAAATTTCCCAGGTGTCTATTGTGCACAAAAAGCAGGACAAATTCAACCCGGCCAATTACTGCCCCATCAGTCTACTCTTGATCATCAGCAAAGTGATGGAAAGGGTCATCAACAGTGCTATCAGGTGGCACTTGCTCAGCAATAACCTGCTCAGTGATGCTCAGTTTGGATTCCACTAGGGCCTCTCAGCTCCTGACCTCAATACAGCCTTGGTCCAAACATAGACAAAGGAGCTGAACTCGAGGTGAGAGTGACTGCCCTTGACATCTAGGCAGCATTTGACCAAGTATGGCATGAAGGATCTCTCGCAAAACTGGAGTCAATGGGAATTAGGGGACAACTCTCCACTGGTTGAAGTCATACCTAGCACAAAGGAAGATGGTTGTGGTTGTTAGAGGTCAATCACCTCAGTCCCAGGACATCACTGCAGGAGTTCCTCAGGGTAGTGTCCTCAGCCCAACCATCTTCAGCTATTTCATCAATGACGTTCCCTCCATCATAAGGTCAGAAGTGGGGATGTTCGCTGATGATTGCATAATGTTCAGCACCAGTTGAGACTCCTCAGATACTGAAGCAGCCCATGTCCAGATGCAGCAAGACCTGGACAACATCCAGGCTTTGGCTGATAAGTGGCAAGTAACATTCGTGCCACACAAGTGGCAGGCAATGACCATCTCAGACAATAGAGAATCTAATCTTAACGTTCAATGGCATTACCATCGCTGAATCCCCCACTATCAACATCCTGGGGGTTACCATTGACCAGAAACTGAACTGGACGAGCCACATAAATGCTGTGGCTCCAAAAGCAGGTCAGAGGCTGGGAATACTGCAGCAAGTAACTCGCCTCCTGACTCCCCAATGCCTGTCCACCATCTACAAGGCGCAAGTCAGGAGTGTGATGGAATACTCTCCACTTGCCTGGATGGGTGCAGCTCCAACAACACTCAAGAAGCTCGACATCATCCAGAACAAAGCAGCCAGCTTGATTAACATGCCATCCACCAACTTCAAAGTTTACTTCCTCCACCGTGACACACAGTGGCAGCAGTATGTACCATATACAAGATGCACTGCAGTAACTCACCAAGGCTCCTTCAACAGCATCTTCCAAACCCACAACCTCTATCTCCTAGACGGACAAGGGCAGCAGATCCATGGGAACACCACCACCTGCAAGTTCCCCTCCAAGCCACACATCATCCTGACTTGGAACTATTATCACCGTTCCTTCACTGTTGCTGGATCAAAATCCTGGAGCTCCATCCCTAACAGCACTGTAAGTATACCGACACCCCAAGGACTTCAGCAGTTCAAGAAAGCAGCTCACCACCACCTTCTCAAGGGCAATTAGGGATGGGCAACAAATGCTGGCCTAGCGAGTGATGCCCACATCCCACAAACGAATTTTAAAAAGGCATCTGAATTAACAGGTCATTTTCAGGTTGGAAGGCTAGTGTGGTACAGCAAGGATTAGTGCTTGGACCTCAGCTATTGCTATCTATTTCAATGACGTAGATGAGGGAACCAAGTGTAATGTATCTAGGTTTGCTGACAAAACAAGTAGTCAATGTCTGGCTGC